>NC_081412.1:406926093-407091093 GCF_030272615.1 Cryptomeria japonica | reverse complement strand
GTTTGTTGGGACCCCGAGTCTTGTAACAATAAAATTTTGGCCCTCTCTATTCCAAAATGGATAACTATAAAAAATATTGCCCCTTCTCTCTAGTCTTGTATAGATAGGATAGTCGAACCCTTGGGCAAAATTGTAAAAATCGATTCCTCCCCCTTAGTTCTTCCACACCTTGATGCTAGGTTACTCATAGCCTTAAAACTCGGTCTCGTATACCCCGATGAAATTGATATTTGCTTTGATAATAAAACCTTTTGTTGCCCAATTGAGTACATGGGTGGTATAGATGCATGTCATTATTGTAAAGTGAATGGTCACTTCAGAAGCAAATGCCCATTACTAACTAAGAAAATTATCAGGGCCAAAAACCCCTCCTCAGGTCCTCCACCCGCCGAGCCCCCAACTTCTCCCTTCAAACCTCCTCTGACTACCTTTTCTCACTCTCATCCCCCACTCCTCCCCCATTAGACATCTTCCCCCCATCTTCGGCTATCCCCCACCCTCCTGATCCCCCCTTCCTCTTCGGCTCCCTCGATGGCTGCTTCTATCTTGAACTACAGTAATGCTATTAAAGATGCCCTATCTGCTGCTCAATCCCCCCCCTTTGAACCCTTTGTGCCTGTTGTTAACCTCGAATTTCACTCGAGCCCGAGATCCCAAAATGCACAAAAACTTAGGTTGGAAATGAGAAGAGCTGCTGAAGCTAGGAAGATTCTTGAGCAAAACCTTCACAAGCAGAAATTCAAAATTGAAGCCTTCTCATGGCAGATGCCTGGCCTTGAGAGATTGGATAGGGGTGCATCATCTATAATAGATACCCCCAATATTGCCTCTGGACAGGGCCTTTACTGCTTGTAGGGGACCTACTGAAGAAACTAAAATAGATGAGATTAATCCTCCTACCCTAGATTTGAAGGATTATGAATACAATCCCACTGTGGGTGAAATCTTGGTAGATCCCCCAGGTGCATCCAATGGGTTAGAGGCCTCTATGTGAGACCCTAGTAGTAGTACCTATTATACTTCTCGCACCCCTATTGAAGCCCTGAATGCAGAGCAGACTGTGACACGAAACGATGGGATCAACATGGACCCCCTTACTCCTGGGTGCACCAATTTTGAGCAAGGCTTGGTAGAAACACCAGAGGGGTTCACTATGTTCAAATATAGGAAGTCTAGAAGGAAGAGATCCCCCCAAAATAGCAAAGATAACTCCTCTAGGAAGGAATCCCTTGTCCCTGAACAAATATCTGAGGTAAGGAAAAAGAGAGGTAGACCTTGTTCCTCCATTGCATTTGATGCTAGCAATATCACAAATAAAGAGGAATGGCCTAAATTCTTTGAGGGATTTAAATCCCAAATGGACCCCTCCCAATAAAGTTAGCCATGTTGAAAACAATCCCTTGGAATATCAAGGGCCTTGAGGCTCCTGATATGAAATATATCATTAAGAGATTCCTTAATGGACATAAGGACATGGATTGTCTCCTTCTTCAAGAGCTAAAGGCTGTTGGCTTCACTCTGCAAATCGACCTCAAATGTATTTGGAGGGAGGCTACATCCTTTTGCACCAACCACTCCAAGGGTAAAGGTGGTACAACCATACTACTTATCCCTAGATGGGCTAATAAAGTGATTAACTGGGGCCAATCCCCCTGTGCTAGGGCTATCTGGGTTTCTATTCAGCTGGATGACCAAAAGTTTGGAATATGTTCTATATATTCCCCTAATGACTATAGGGAGAGGGGGGAGCTCTGTAACTAGATAGCAGGTTTGGAGGACATCCCTTGGATTGTGGGGGGTGATTTCAATATGATTGAACATGCAAATGACAAAAAAGGAGGCAACAAGTTTGAATGGAAGGGTATGGAAAGGTTGTAGTGGGACATAATGATTAATAAAGTACATCTTGTTGAACCTATTGCTAGAAGGAAAGGCCATCTGAACACTATGTGGTATACTTGGTGTAACTACCAACAGATGAATAAGAGAATCTACTGCAGGCTAGACAAACTCTACTTCAATAAAAATGTCTTTGACATTAGCAAAGGAACTAATGGGGATCAATACTTTGTTTCCCCATACACACTGTCTAACTATCATCCCATAATAATGGGTATTGATCTCTCCTCCTCTTGTAACCCTCCCTCTACAAGACCTGTTTCCTTCACTTTAAACACTAGACTCTTGGAGGATGAGGATCTTTTTTTTTCCCTAGCCTTCATCAGATTGTTTAACATGAAAGAGCAGCATCGACTTTCTAATATTGACAAATGGAATTTGAACATTAAAAGTTGGACCACCCTCTACCAAACAGTAGGGAAAAAGAAAGCCAAGGATGCTAGGAGGCTTCTTCAGGATGAGCTGTATAATGCAGAGATGGATCTTTAGGACTCACCTAATGATGAAAGTCTTACTAACACCTTGGTGTCAATCAAGAACCAACTTAGGAAAATTTTGAATGAGAAGGTTAGAGGGTTGAAAACCAAGGCCAAAATGAATTGGTTGGACTCGGGGGACAAGGGCTCAAAATTTTTCTTTCAAATGCTTAAGATCAAAGAGGCGAAAGAGAGTATCAATGCCATTTGGGAAAAAAATACCCACATTACTGACACAGAGGAGATCCTCAAGTGCTTCACTCAGTTCTACCAAAACTTATTTACTGCAGCATATGTAAATGATGAACATAGGGCTACTAGGGTGCTCATTAAGGAATTGATCCCATCTAAGCTTCATGAGGAGGACATTGAGTTTGTAGGGAGACCCATCTCAAAAGAGGAAATTGAAAAGGCCATCTTCTGAATGGGCAATGACAGATCACCTGGACCTGATGAATTTCTGGTAGAATTTTACAAGAAGAATATCAGATGAATTGTTGATGAGCTACATAGCCTATATCTGGAAGCTATTAATAAAGGAACTCTGGGCAAATAAATCAATCAAGGGGTGATCAGGCTCATCCCTAAGGAGGGGGAAAAAACATTGCTAAATAAGTGGAGGCCAGTCATGCTATTAAATGTCTCCTATAAGATCTTGGCCAAAGTGGTGGCTAATAGGCTGGTTAAAATCCTTCCAAAGATAATCAGTCCTACCCAAACTGGCTTTGTTAAAGGTAGATATATCCTGGAAAATTTGATCACGTGTTGGGAATTGCTCGAGTGGGCTAAAGAGTCAGGGCAGAACGGGGCCATGCTGCTGATTGATTTTGAAAAAGGCATATGATAGGATAGAGTGGACTTTCATAATTCAGATGCTAGTGAGTCTGGGGTTCCCAGAGGCGTTCTGTAGGATAGTTCAAACTCTACTATGTGAATCCAATGTTGTTGTTGATGTAAATGGAGTCAAATCTGATAATATTGTTATTTCCAGGTCAATAAGGTAAGGTTGCCCACTTGCCCCAGCTTTATTTGTGTTGGATGTTGATGCTATGTACTATATACTTAAGGATCGCAATATGACTCCCATGGTCAAAGGTATCTCTCTCCCTAATAAAGAGGAAATTATCAATGTTCAGTTTGCTGATGATACAACTATCCTGCTTGTTTTGGAAGAGGAGAACCTATCCTCCCTATTGCACAACATTGAAATCTTTTGCATGGCTTCAGGCAACAAAATTGCTCTCCATAAATCAACCTTGCTAGGATGGACTGACTCCCCTCCTAGCTGGCTATTTAAATTTGACCTGGAATGGGGGGGCCTGAACCTAATCACTAGATATCTAGGTATCCCTTTCTTTGTCTCCCTAAATATGAAAGAAATGTGGAAGTGGTTCAGGAATAAGTTGGATGAAAATAGAACAAATGGAACAAAAACCTCCTCTCCCTGACAGGTCGATTTCAGGTTTGTCAAAAAATCTTGTCCTCATACAACATCTATTGCTCCTCAGCCTGGCTATTCAATAATTACCAGTTCAATTATCTTCAAAAACAAATTAGGAAATTCCTATGGTTGGATGGGAAGGGGAACAGGAAACAACATGCAGTAAAATGAGATTGGTGTGTTAGATCTAAGTTGTAGGGGGGCATGGGCCTCAAAGACCTCAAAATTTAGGGCAATGCCTTGGCTTCCAAGTGGATTTTTAAAGCCCTTGATGGCAATGAACCTTGGAAAATTCTGATCAGACACAATATACAGTGCTCCCTCCCTAAAAAGGCAAAGAAATGGAGGAACTTGCTCATGTGGGAATTGTTTGTTAGAAATTTTGAGATCTCTCCTGTGGGCTCAAAGGTCTTTAAGTCCATATGAAGGGCTTGGAATCATGTCAAACAATTCATCAGTAATAGTGGCATTGTTGATAATAAGGGTACTCTTAACTTGGGTAGATCTATATGGTGGAATACTTTGCATAATGGGAAGCATCTGGCCTGTCTTCAAGGGTGCTCTACCTTGAAATGGCACAACTTAGAACTTGTAACTTTGAACACATCTTGAAAGACGGTTCTCTGATTTCTTGGTATTCTCTTAGTTTGGCCTTCAACCTCCCCACCTCCCAAGCTAGAACCTACAATGTCCTCAAGAATGCACTCGACCCCATGTTCTCCTCATTGTCCCCTCCTACGCTCTCCCCAATTTCTTCCCTCTGTTGGGTTGACGGCTCTCCTCTCCCTCTAATGAAAGCCAAACTTGTCTACTCCTCCCTTTCTAACTTCGAAGATATCCTAACTCATTTCAATAATGTTTGGAACCTCACTTGGGATTCTAAAAAGTGGCATTCTACTCTCTTGAGATTCTGGTCTGCTCCATCTGAACCAAAAAATAAGTTCTTTTCCTAGAAACTTCTGCTTCATAAGCTCCCTCTTAAATACAATAATGACAACCCCCTATTGTGTAAATTGTGTCATCTCCCCGAATCTATGCTACATATTTTTTTTGAATGTCATTTCGCCAAAGAGGTGTGGAAATTGTTTGGTCTTTCAATTGATACTAAATGTCTTACTACTGATGAGGTGGTACTTGGTTATATTAAAGGTGGTGAGAAATGTGCTAATCTCTTTTGGTTTGTTCGCTCCTTGGAAATTCTTTGGATGATTTGAAAATCTAGGAATGATGATGTGTTTATTGGCAAGGGTAGATACCTCACTGAGTCTCTTAGGAGACTCATTCTTTACCTTGTTGCTATGCAAGTCATAGTGGTTCTCCGCCTTGATGAGGGAAAATTTGGTAGGTGGTTGAACGATGGATCAACATATGTCTTCATCACAGAGCTGTCGCATGGCTTCACCTGGGACCGAATGGGAAGTAATAAGATACACTTTGAACAGGCTTTAATGAAATTCATGCAGGAAATGGAGGCAAGACAATAGAGAGAAGACTTCATTCAGATAGAACTGGAAGGTCTGCCTACACACCCTTATAGAGACTAGTTCATCGAGGGACATGTACAGGTGTGGTGCGAGGGCGAATTGGGTTGGACTGCATGACTCCCCCCATTGGGAGATAATATTGATCCCGATTCCTCCCTCCCTCCAAAACTGTAATTTTGTAAATTTTGGGTTATAGCATCTTGTATGTAATGGTCACATGATATGACTTGTGGGCTTTCCAACCATGATTTTATTGATACTATGAGTGCTATCTGTTAGATGGCTATGTGTTTTCCAACCAAGACTCTTGAATTTTGTAAAGTTGTTCTATGATACTTAATACAATATATATATATATATATATATATATATATATATATATATATATATATATATATATATATATATATATATATATATATATATATATATATATATATATATATATATATATATACATATACACATATACATTTACATATACATATGTATACATATATATGTATACATATATACATATGTATATATATATATATATATATACACATATGTATATGTATATATATAGATACACACACACACATATATATGTGTGTGTGTGTGTGTGTGTGTGACTGTGTGTGTATAATCAAACATAAAATAATCAAAACCTTATTATTTTTGTATTGTTATTAAACAAAATAAAAACTTATAATAAATTTTGAGCGTATGACAAGATGAATTCCCACAGTCGTGGAGGGACCCACTGACTGTGGGTGGGGCTTCCCACAGTCGTGGGAACCCGCGGTATATATATATATATATATATATATATATTATTAAAAGATTTGTATAAGTATTCACATATTTCAAAGAAAATTGTGTATATATTAATTTTATTAAAAGATTTGCATTAGTATTCACACATTTCAAAGAAAATTGGGTTCTAAAATGAAAAATCATATAAATGATTTATGTCAATTTTACATTAGAATGTCTAAATTTACTTGGGATTCTTTCTTTGCTTCCTTAGCATCATATAACAATGATTAGAGCTCCCTTAGATATTCATCATCCCCTGGAATAGGAACTAATAACTAAGGTATAGGTGTTCAAGAAGAGATTTTATGTGCAAGGATTTGGAGTTGCTCCTTTGTCTTGTCATGAATTATCCTTAGTTGTATTACATCATTGTTTTAACCTCAAATTCTCTTCCTCTCTTCTATTATTGCCTTATTGTATCTTCTTGGTAGTTGTCTAACTAGATTGGGTCGTATGCATGATAAAATTTTACCAACCCTTTTTACTTATAACTTCTAAGCTAGTTAATATGGAGTACAATTTGTTTCGAGATTTTTTTATGAGAAAGGGTTCAAATAAATAATTTATTCGTATTAAGGAAAAATGTAAACTATAAGATAAATTGAGTGGCATCTTATGAGATCTTGAAATGTCTTCATCATTTTCCCTTCTTATTAATTAATCAAAACTATGGCTTCAACAATGTCCTATCTAGGTAGAAAAATGCACTCACTGGCCTTTACCACTTTATAGAAATCCTTAGGGTTGTTTCTTTCTAAGATGTGTGTGTGTGAGAGAGAGAGTAATACTTTCTACAGTGTCTAGGTTATCTTCTACTAGGTTTACCTTCATTTTTTGTGCTTTATCTCTCCTCGATTTTATAATTAGGGAGGACATCTTAAACTTATGAGTCTAAATAAACTTAGTCATCCTCCAAAAATTATTTTCAGGCCCTTGGTCTAAAGTTTTCAATGTTGACTTCAATAGAATAATGTCCTAATACATGTTATACTTTACGTGGGTGATTCTTTACTTTAATTTATTGGGGATACCTAATTTGGCTAGCTTATTTTTCTTATGGAAGCACACATTATCTCTTTTCTCAAAATTTATATACTCCACCAAATGAGCAGGATCAAGGTGCACTACTATAGATACTATTAATGTTAGTGTTGATGCAAAGTGATATTCATTCTATTGTTTACAAAGAATATTCCTTCTATGGTTCCTTGTTTTATACCTTGTGATATATTTCATTCACTTGACATCTTGGTGTAGGCATCTATATATTTCATAAATTGTTATATCCTTTGAAATGGGTCCTTAATATGAGGAGAGATCCAAGATAATTTATACTTATGCAAATATTTTAATAAAATTAATAGAGAAGAAATGAGACTCAGACAAACAATGGAAAGAGAGAAAATACAAAGAAGAAGAGATAAGCATGCCAATAAGGGTGTTGCTGAGTACACTGATGTGGGTGCTATAAAAAAAAGAGAAAAGAGAAGTAGACCTGAAGAAGATACCTCAAAAGACATGAACTCACAATTTGATAAATTACAAATAATTGTAATCGGGATCCAATCAACATTTAAAGGACATGACAAAAGGAGGTTGTTGATAGGGTCAAGTAGTAGCAACATGGCTCCTACCCTCCCACACTCCTTAGAATATTTCAATAATGTCCTAGTCAGATTGGATGATAAGTTCAAGGTGATCATGCAAACTCTAAAAAGAACCCCATTTTGGAATGATGAACATTTAGAGGATTTAGTTAACTCGATTGTAAGGAGATTATGCAAAGATAAAAGGAATGAATAAGATAATAATCAAGAGATTGATGAAGAGATGTGACCAAATAATATGTATTTTACAAATCAAGGAGTGAAAAGAGGTTTTTAACGTACACAACCCTAAACTAGGAGCCATTCCTAGCTAGATACAAAAATAGGAGAATTAAGATAAAAAAACACATAAGAAAAAGAAGAAGAGAGAAAAGAAGAGCAAGAGAAAATTGGAATAAGTAATGAACAAGAGATACCGTGGAAGGAGATACTTTGGTGAATAATACTTTGATGTCAAGCTAGAGAGAGACAAGGACATATAAAACAAGCCCTAGAATAACAATAAGAAAGATAAGAGAGCACCAAATCCAAAATTGGTTACAAAACTGACAGTCAACTTACAATTGTCAAACAATCCCAGAGTACACTTTGTTAATATGGACACAACTGTCAAGATCCCAGTCTTTGGAATTGATAACAATGATGTCAGACAATATTGTTTCATTTTGGAATCCATATGGGAGAAGATTTGCAAATTTATTGATAAGGAGAGATTGTAGGATTTTGTAGGATCAATAAGAGGTGAAGAATTAGAATGGTATGTTAAGCACTATACGCAACATTCAACCACTTGGAATGAAGTGAAAAGTGAATTTATACTAAATTTTGGGTCACCAACAGTACCTACCGAAAGTGTTTTAAGAATGATTAACTTAACTCAAGGTACAACATCCATCAAAGAATATGATAGGAAATTTAAGAAGGTATGTTGAAAATTATAGGAGCCTCTAACAAAAAAATAGAAGATAGAATGGTTTCCTTTTAGATTGAACCAAGATATTAGGACTGGATTGGATGGAAGAGATTTTCAAAAGTATACAAACGTGATTCAAATGGCCTATTAGATAGAGGCCCAAACATGGAGAAATTTGAAAAAGGATAGAAATACAAAATTATGGGAAAATTTACATGAACAAGTGAAGAAATTAGCCATACAGTAGGAGATAAGGTCATTTGAACCTTAGTGCATGTGATGTACATATTGTAACAGGGAAGGTCATATTTAGAACAACTATCCTAATGATAAATCAGGGAAAACACTAGTTGCCATGAGAGCAGTTGAACCTAACTCAATGTATTATGTATATTGTCAGGATTAGGACCTACACCTCACTAAGGATTGCCCTAAGAACAGAGTTTGGAATGGAGGAAATACATGTTGCTCAAACCATAATTGTACCTAGAATAATGTGATGATGCATGATACTAGATCCCACCTTGGTAGGATAACCAAAATGCTTATGCAGTTCACAATAATCAAGGATAGGAGGCTGAGGTAGAGGACAAGAAAACAAAAGAAGAAATGATGTCACTTGCTTAAATTATGGTAAAATGGGCCACTATGCATTAGAATGTTGGGCTAAGAAGAGTCTCCTATTTACATTTTGTGGAGGATAAGACCATATTATGTTTACCTATGAGAAGACTAATGATTTTTACTAAGATGTTGACAAACCCTCCTAGAGTAATGAATTGCAAAGAGGAGCAAGGGTGATCTAGAGAGTACCAACACAAGGAGGTAGAAGTTGCTATAGAATGGACGTGTGGACCTCAAAAACCTCACAAGAGGACAACTTCAGAGAAGAACTTATAGTAGAAAAGAAGAAAAATAAAAATATAAACAAGAAGAAATAAAATTTGCTCACTAGACAGGGCATGAACAAAGAGTAAAACAAGAAGAAATCATTGGTAAAAGACGGATTTGAGGATTACTACAGTTCGAAGGAAGAAGAAGAAGAAGAGGAATCAACGTTGTTTCAATCGAATAAAAGACATCATGATAAAATAGTGAATGAAGCCAAAAAATCAATTAAGAAATAATTGGAAGAGAAACGATATTGCTTTATAGAACAAGATGTTTGGACATTTAAGTAATTAATAATCATGGTGAGAAATAATGACCTGGCCATTAAATTGAAACAACTGGGCAAATATTGGAACAAGAAGCCACATGTGAACCATCTCTCAGAAGACCAAAATTGGACGAATGGTCTTTTGTTGATTGATGTCTGACTCAATGACCATAAGGTTAAATATGAAAGGGTTGATCTTGGGACAAACTTGAAAATAATACCTTTTACTACATGGGGGAAATTTGGAAGACCTGAACTAGTAAAAACACCTATGAACATATATGTTTAGCAAATGGATTCAGGATGAATACATGAGGAACCTGGAACAATGTAGAAGTAAACGTAAAAGGCATAAAGCAATGTGTTGATTTTGAGATGGTCCAAATGAAAGAACCCATTAACATTTGGGCTCTACTTGGGCTTAGGTGGTTTGTAAATGCAAATGGTTTTGTGGATTCATAGAAGGAACAAATATCTCTTTCCATTGACACCAAAATTGTTAGAATTCCTTTGGCTAACCCAAAAACCACAACCTATGTTGAAGAGATTGCACAAGATAAAACCGATGAACATGTGAAGAATTTGTATACCATCTCTAGCCTTTTGAATGAACGAGAAGAATAAAATATTAACACTGGAGGAAAATTAGAACTAGAAATTGAAACTGAATAGTATAGATAATGATGAAGTATTGGAGGCATGGATGTAGGATGAACCTAAGATTAGATCTTGGAGTTTATGGATTTCAGAGAATATTTTTTCTCTAGAATAAATGAGAATTAATACATAGAACAAACTGGAGCAACATTTCATTAAAAAGCATATGTAAACTAGTTAGGCCTTAACACACCGAACCATGAAAATTCTAGGTGACTACTAAAATACACCTTAGAACATACATTATGAAACACAAGAAAGTCAATATTAGTCAAGAAATAGACCAAGGAACACAAAATATCATTATAGCATGAAACCCTAGGAAGGTTCAACATGACTTATGGGGATAGGACAAAATGATGTATTATTTGAATGATAACTTTTGTAACATATTGTAACACTATTGTACATTAAATGCTAGTAGAAAGTAGGTGCTAATGATTGATAAATACTAGCTATAGTGACTAATGAGAAAAAAATGATGGAGAAAAGGAGATAATGGCTACAAAACTTAAGATGACCGCTGTGAAATAATTATAAAAGGACTATACCTCTATCTTAAACACTTCATTTGGTCTCTATCAACTCATATTACTTGTCCAATTCTAATCTTCTTGTGCTCTCAATATCTACATCTCGTATATACAACCCTGGTGCCAAATCATCTCATTCTAGTTGTGTGCACTCACCATGGCCTCATCTACTACTCCTACCCTAACTGCTACCTTCGCTAAACCTCAACCCATCTATTTCAAATTTACAAACAAAGGCTTGTAGATAGACCCAATTGAAGCTTTCTCAAAGGTTTTGGTTGATGTAATCTATATTGAAGATATGAAAAAGCATATCCATGCACCATTGGAGGAGATTAACCACACCACCTTCGAGACACTTTGGGGATAGTTTTTGAAAATAAACAATGAATACAAGTTGAAGAATGCATGAGTCCCAGAGAAGAAGTTGGATGTATTCAAATATTTCTTGGACTTCACACAAGAACATTAGTGGGTCTAACTAGTTCTAAGTTGGCTACATGATGATTTTTTGTTCTTGGACAAGCCCCATTGGATAACTAAATAGGCCATTTAAGAGGTCATCAAGCTAATGGGAGAAGAAGCCATGTCCCGCCAAAAAGGCATAAAAAATATGGACATAGAGAAACTTGTTAAAGTAAAGTTTGACGATTAGAGCTTGACCATTGGTAGCATTATTGACAAAGGGGTTCTATATGCTACAAAGTTTATTGCCTATAAAGTTTAAAACACAAATTGTGAAGGATCTACCACAATTGTGACAGTGCATATCAAATGACAATGGAGAGTAAAGATTTCAATTTATGTGAGGTTCTATACCAAGAACTCTTGGAGAATGTGGCCCAGACAAACAATTTATGTGAGGTTCTCTACCAAGAACTCTTGGAGAATGTGGCCCAGACGAAGAAAACAAACTACCCATTTTGCTATGGCACTATTTTTATATGCTTGTCATTTTACTTCCTTAAATAGATGCCTCAATTTGGTGACAAGAAGTAGACCTAGGACAAATTGGTAGCTACACATATTTTAGATTATGGTAGGGCATTCCAGGACCCCCACACCTACATTCAAGTGTTTGGATGTTACTTTAAAAGATTTCAAAAGAAGACACAAGATAGAGACCAAATATCCCATTAGATTGTCCAAAAATACATTGCTAGTATCATATTTTATGTAGATAAGGATTTCATGTTGATGGATGCATTAGAACCCCACACATCATGGATCCCACTTGTACCTTATGAAGTTTTCGATGTGGAAGCAAAGGTCTATGTCCAGAGCCTTCTCAAGCTCCCTAAGGATCTAGAGAAGACCCAAAATCAAACGAAAAAAGAATTCTTTGACTCCTTATCTTAGGAGAAAGCCACAACCAAAGAAGAAAATAAAAATAAAAAGGAAGAACCAACAAAAGAGAAGGAAACCAAACCAAATTATTGGAGGAGGTTTGGAAGATTGTAGACTCTAGATGCACAACAAATAGCGACAAAAGCATAGAGAACTCGGTTTGTGATAAGGAATTTGGAGACCACACCAAATAAAGCAACACCATCAAAAAAAGAAGTATCTAAGGCTCTATTGAGCATGATCTTAAAAAGGAGTTAGAGGAAGCAACATGCACATAAACCACCACCATCCCTGACCACATCAAGTGAAGAAGAAGAAGCATTGGTCAAAGAAGGGTTAGTCCCCATACCCATTCCAATCACCCCTGAACCTCCACTCCTCGATGAGGATCAAATTTATTGGACCCTATTCATTATGCAAACCTTCACAAAAACCCTTGTTACATATCCTCACATGTCCATCCTCAATAAGCACACCACCGAACGAGGTTTAATTGGATACATGATAGCCTAGAATAATATTGTAGAAGATTAATTTTATCAAAATTCTTCCTAGTCGTCTAGCTGCTACAATAAGAGACCAAAGGTCAAGAGCACAACAAGAAGAGGAGAAATTTAAGTAGATAGATATTAACACAATAACCCTAGACCCGACTCCACCACAAGTGCAAAAGCTAAGGCAGAAGGTGAGCATTCAACTTTGGAACAAAAAAAGGTTGGAAAAACTCATGTTGGATAAACCAAAAGAAGTTCAAAATGAACAAATAGAGATTACACAAGTAGCTACCAAGGCATACAAGGCATTATGTGAAGAGGAGAAAACACAAAATTTGAAGGATCCTCTAACGGCCCCTCCCAACCGCCCCATAATGGAGCATCTACAATATCATCCCGGGAGACCTCTACAGTGGCACAAATCTAGTAAATTTTCACACATACAAAATAAGAACTAGAAACAATAGTCCAACTCTTTAAGATTTTGATGATTGGGGACCAACTGGATATAGGAGGAACCAAACAACTTCAAAAATTCAACTGGTAGACATATTGTAGCAAACAACAAGAGAAGAGATCTTGAAGGAATATGTATAGATAACCAACAAGGTGGATGAAAAGGATATACATAACTATTTCCAACAGATTAAAGGGGACCCTTCTCAGCTAGCTTCAAATCATCTTTGACTACTTATTGATGAACTTATAGAAGATTTTGGAATTCAAAAGGATAGCCTCCGGAAGGAAGACAACAAGAGCTTGAGAAAACAAAAGATGAGACCAAGAACTAGTGAACTATGGGGTGACTTAAACAACACACTAAGCTTTGACTGCTTAGGTGTACATGCTGTGGGCCCATTCCTTCCCTTGACGTCCCTTTCCATCCGTTTCCGTCAAAACACAATCGCCGTTATCATTTGAATTCAAACAGTGTTCCCGCGTTTGATTGCATAGATCAAAGCAAATGGCATAGGAAACTCTCGTCTACCTCGCAGCTGTCATAGAAAACCTCCCCATTGAGATATTATCATGTCCTTTCCCGCTTTATGCAGCGGATGAAAGACATACGTGTCCTCACAATGCAGTCGATGCAACAAACATATTTCCATTTCGATCAGTTTTATTTGCCAATATACTCTCTACATGTGCCAAAATGGGAGCTTTGGAACAGAGTATAGGCTTCCATCAAAGTAGAAGGTAAGGGCAAGTAATATTAGATGCTTACAGTTGGAAATGCTCTGTTTGACATGTTTAGAAAATGTGGAAGTATAGACAAAGTGCATGAACTGTTTGGTCAGATGCCTCAAAGAAATGCGGTCTAATGAAATGCTATGATTGCAGGATATGCACAAACAATGTTTGTTGAAATGGATTTACAAGATTCCAACAAAATCTGATTGGTGGGTATAAAGTCAGACTCTGCAACGGCCAGCAGCCTTTGCCCTCTGCAACCTTTGCCAACATTCTTCCAGTCTGTGCGAAAATGAGAGCGTTGGAGCAGGGTACGAACATCCATCAGAGAGATGTTGTAGCGCAACTTCCCAGGTAGATATGTATGCAAAATGTGTAAGCTTAGACAAGGCACATGAACTGTTTGACATAATGCCTTGAAGATAATCGTTCTCCTCTTAGACAAGGCACGTGAACTGTTTGACATAATGCCTTGAAGATAATCGTTCTCCTCTTAGACAAGGCACATGAACTGTTTGACATAATGCCTTGAAGATAATCGTTCTCCTGGAATGCTCTTGATTGCAGAATATTAACAAAATGGATTGAGGATATCTTCACGGATTGCAAAAATAGCCAATCATGGTTTGTTAAAAAATATTTTATCTTTGAGAATATTAAATATTTGTAATTTCTTTATTCATCATTATTAATCTAGTCTCGATAACATGAATAATATCAATTGAGAGGAAGAGTACTCACATTTACAAGAGCGATGGTGTCAACAATTGCTTCCATGCTTTTATTCCAAATGTAATATTGTCTCGTGATCTTAATAAGTTCCTTGTCACTAATAAGGGTATAAATATTACACACAAACATGCAAGAGATGTCAACGGTGACATTATGTCAACTAAATATTTGATGAGATCCATACCAAGCATTTGTAAATATAACTTCCTTAGAATCCATAACGATGGCTTTCTACTATAATTCACCACCAAAGTGAATGAGAAACTTCATTGGAACCTTTTTAGTACCACAAAGAGCCTATACGAGGTGTGTGTGTGTGTGTGTGAGAGAGAGAGAGAGAGAGAGAGAGAGAGAGAGAGAGAGAGAGAGAGAGAGAGAGAGAGAGAGAGAGAGAGAGAGAGAGAGAGAGAGATGATTATCATATAGCTAGGGAGTGAGAAGCATCTAACAAAATAGTAAGGCCAAAATCCTCTTGAACTAAACCAAATATGTGGGAAGTATCAACCCAACATAAGAGTTGACTGGTACATGCCACCAAGGAATGCTCATATAAGGTGGAATGGTTATAAAAACATCAAGATTAAATGTATTGTCAGTCCCATATATTGCTAAGGCTAGGCCAACCATTGATAGCATTGTGTGACAATTAAAGATGTTAAACTACCTAGTATAACACAAACTTCATTCAAAACTTGATGTTTAGTCTCTGATTAATTAAGCATCGTTCATATGTACATAGAATGATCCCCATGAAATTGACCTTATTTTTTATTGTATAAATGTTGCATGATTTAAACAATAAGAAGCCAACAAAAAGGGCTTCAACTTCTTCTTCATTGTAAGATCAATTCCCTCAAATTATCTTAAAAGTCAACTTTTTCTAGGATTTTCATGAGGAACCTCAAATTACTTCATCATATGATTTGGTAATATTAATCTTGATTATCATGCCTTTTTATTTGTATTGGAAATTAATTGATTGCTTTCATGTGTCTAGTGTTGATACCTTCACTGATGGATCTTTACATGATTAAACCACTTTGTTCATGGATATTTAGAAAAAGGGGCAGTATTTTTAGATGGTTCTTCCTTGACTTTAATAGGGTTTCATATAG
The DNA here is from genome assembly GCF_030272615.1 of Cryptomeria japonica. Taxonomy (NCBI): domain Eukaryota; kingdom Viridiplantae; phylum Streptophyta; class Pinopsida; order Cupressales; family Cupressaceae; genus Cryptomeria; species Cryptomeria japonica. The sequence continues at coordinate 407,075,244 of NC_081412.1, read as the reverse complement.
ATTGTTACAAAGGGATTTTCTTTTAAAATATATAAAGTAGTCAAGGGAAGCATTCTTGGGGATTAGTGTAGTAAAAGTTGAAGTCATTGAAGACATTAAATTATCACAATACATGTTATTGAGTTTGAATACTTCTAGATTTGACTATGTGAAAATTTAAATCTCAACATTTTGGATCATACTCTACATGATACTTCATTAGGAAAAGTGAGCTAGAGAAGAGTGAATTATTATGTATGATGATGGACCATAGAATGATCCAAAAAATTGAGAGAAAAAATTTCACATGGTCAAATCCAAAAGTTTTCAAATTCAAAGGACAATTGAGTTCTTTTAGTGCCTTTTGTATATTTGAGCTTCACTACAAGTCACCACAATTTATTTTTTAATGATATACCAACATTTCTAGAAGAACACAACATACAATTTATTAGGTGTTAGGGCTTTGCTTGAGTTCACTTACAAGGAATCCCAATCGATCCCCTCCTTAGTGAAAGTCACCATTAAGATTCGACTATCGTCACTTGTGATAATGAAGGGAATGAACTATAAGAAGTCTATTTGTTCCTACATGTTTCAATCCTCCTCACTTTTTAGTAATTTACTAAAAAGAAGATTGATTCAACCCTAATGAGTTTAGAATTAGTGAGAGATTCTCCTCTATGGCATTTGATAGAAGTGATTATTTTAGCTTCTTATTTCCTTGGTTAAGTTGTGAAAATGTTTTATGTTCTTTTCACCTTTAGCTAGCTAAAATTTTCAAGAATTTTATCTCTAGATTTAATATTTCTTTTCTTGTATGTATCAATTAGATTTGAGATAACAAATCTTGCCTTCATGAATTGATCCTAGTTTATCCTTCTAACCCTGATTAATTTATTTAGAGTGTTTAGTTCCATTTTAATCCTTTCTTTTTCAATTAAATATTATTAAAAAATCGTATTATTGCTCCAATATTTGTGGTTATTTAGGACTTTTTTTTTACTAGAGCATACATCGTGGTGCTCCTTACTTTTAGAAGCTCACTCCTCTAATGTTTGATAGGATATTTATGAATGATTGACCTTAAACTACATGTTTTTAAAGATGAAGGTGCATTCAAGGTTTAGATGATCTTCCATGACTAAGTCAAAGGAAAGTGATATAAACCTATTTTAAAAATTATATTATCATTATGCTCAACCATTTGGAAAAGATAAAAAAATAAATCCAATCTCTTAACAATTTTTCTCAAACCTAGCATTTTGTTTGTCCATATGAGTGTTTCATTCCTAGAACTAATAAATCAAGAGTGTTTTCATGTAGATAAATGAATTAAAATCAATTTGTGATTGAGTGTCCCAAGTCTTATAACTCTTTGTTTGTCATTTTAGGTCAATATTATAGCATATATTCACATAGCATGTATAATTAATTTATTTAAGATGGGATTTAAAATGTGATAAATTATCTCCTATAGTTATCTCCGAAGAGTAGGGTGATTAGGTCCATATATGAAAATCAAAATAAATAGTTTGAAGATAATATTAGTTACCTAAAAGATATTCCACTTGATTATTCGGTATATCCTAACTATTTTGACAAATTTTTGAAACCATTAGAGGTATCTTTTGCTTCTGTAGATGAGGCATTCATTAATGTTGAAGTTGTGATAGCTTATTTGCCTCTTTGAAATTGATTTTATTTTTTGTAAAAGGATGTGTGTGTGTGTGTGTGTGTGTGTGTGTGTGTGTGTGTGTGTGTGTGTGTGTGTGTGTGTGTGTGTCTTCTATATTATTTAATATTACTTATTGCTCTAGACTACCTTAACCCTAACATTTTTCACCTCTTTTCTACCATTTTTATAGACAACAAATTATCCATATGAATTATTATATACTTGTAACGTCCATCCCAAACCACCTATTTCACTCTTGTTCCATTTTGTACCTCTTTTATTCTTCCTTTACCTCTTTGCTTACCTAAATTCAATCCAAAATATAGTGTATATAGCATCGAAAAAATTCCACATTTGATTAATATTATCCACAACATATCGAAAAGACAAATACCAAACTTACTGTGTCATCAACCAAAAATAATTTACTTCCATATTCAAAGGGTTCAATAATGGAGAAACATCCATGCGGTGCTCAACACATGTCCTCAAAGGTTCAAGAAATACTTATCCTCTATTGGTCCAAAATTTAAATCACTTTCCATGCATGAAAATAATTGCAACCATGCACATTTGCCCACCCAATAGATGCTCTCAAACTAGTTTACTATCTTAACATAGGGTCAAGGAAAAACGGGCTAAAAATAGGAATCCAAGTGTCTTAAAATCCTTCAAGACCATAGTTAACAAAGACTCCTTAGGCTAGCTACCATGATAGTGTAGGATATGCATAAAAACTACTATGAAATTGCTAATCAAACTAGTCCACATAGTATTAGAAACATAGGAAGCTGCATGAAAAGATGGTACATAGAGTTTAGCATCATGAAAATGATATTTTTAAATCTTTGTACTCTATGTTTGAAGATGCTTAGATGAGGACAATAGACCATAGAATATGGGTAGCACGATTTACTTCTCTATAATAATGGTTGATTTTTAATATGAGGCAAAGTCATCCTTATGTTATCTATGATATTTGATAAAGAAATCAACCTTATATGTTTGGGCACTAATGATCTACTTGTAGAGAAAATAAAAGAAAAAAATTAACATTAATTATTAAAATAATAAAAAATAGTTTTAGAAACTATGCTTTTATATCTACAAAAGTCTATTTTTTGTTTCTTAAAAATGTTATTAATGTGACTAGTAGTGGAGGTAATGCCACACTTTTAAATTAAAAAAATAATAATAATTCGACACCAAACGCTACTACACATTTTTGTTAATAATTCTTTCTAAAAAAATTGGATAGATTTATGTTAGATATAAACTTTTTGGTTGAACCTAATTTTTGAATAAAAATATTATTATAAAACATATTTTAGAAAAAATGAATCTAACTAAATTGAATCATTGAAAATATCCCAAGTTGTACTTAATATGTGCTATGATAGTTTGATTTTCCTACTAATAACATTTTAGTGTGACTTTTTTTGAGTTGGAACTAGTTAAGTCACATAAATGATGTGTTGGAATTATGAATAATTTTGCACGATTTTTCAAAAATCAATCATAAAGTCTGATAGAACTTTGAAATTTCACCCAATCATAAATTCTATGTTAGTTTCTTCACAAAGTAATGGGTTTGATGATAAGGACCTCCTACTTAGAATACCCATTCAAGATCCCAAATTTGGTTTAGTCATTGTTTAATTTCAATAACGTATCCTACATTACATGATAGAATATTATGTTTTAGTTCTCCCTAATTTTTGTAATTGTAAATAGAGGTGAGGATTGAATTTCTTTCTTTAGTGTTATCTTTCTCTAGATTAATTACTTGGGGACTCTATTAGGACCTTTTCCTAATAAAAAATATATATAAAGATTACATCCATTAATATTGCATTCATAATAGAATAAAATTCCACAATAATTAAGTATAAATAATTTATTGAAAAACATGAAGAAACATTAAATTACCATTACAAACATAAAAACCAAAAAATAGTGAAAATATATATAAAATTATAAATGTTACTCCCTACAAACATGACAACCATAACCAACAACATCACATATAGCAAGGGAGTCAACAAACATCCTAATGCCAAAATCTTGAGTTCTCTACCAAATTGCAATCCACTAGGTATTCAACCTCTATTGCATTAGGGTTCTAATTTACATTTGTCAAGACTCTAACAACTATGGGATCAGGTGATGAGAGCCTACTTCATGAGATAATTTTTTCTTGAGCTAAGTTATATACTTCTTACTTGCAAAAAATGATTAGAATTGTGAAAGTTTTGGAGAACTCTGCATGATATTGGTTATGAAACACCATGAGAGTTTTCAACACCTTCCCTACATCTAGACAAAAACAATGACACAATAATAACTTATGATGTACTAGCTTTAATTCTTCATTGTCGATGAGTATAATCCTAAAGGAATTGAATGAATGTTCTTAACACCATCACTGATAATTTTCTTCCACAGTTACCACTTCCTCTTCCTTATTTTCAACACTTCTATATCCTTAAAATGTGTAGAAAATATAAAGCATTTAATATATGCATACACTCTAAGCCACATTAGGAATAACTACTACCAATTATTATGAGATCCTCCCTCATATAAGCCTTATAATGTAGGGGACATGATTATCCAAACTATAGGTAACTATATCATTAAAACTGAAGGTTTAAAGTAATCTCTTATCCACGAGTTGATCTCCTCTTAAATGATCCCTTTCCTTCTATAATTGATGCATGCTTATTATGGTGTTCATAAAACTATAGAACACCCAAAGAATAAAAAAAAAATTCACCAAAATACCATCCTATAGGAATTTACTAGTAATAAGGCACAATAGTAAAAACCACCACATTATATAAATTTAACAATATGTTCTCATGCACACTTTATAAATGTAGAGATGTTTTATTACAATAGATTATTACACTATTATTTTAGTAAACAAAAGATTAATATTAACTATTTATAATACCTCAACTCAAAAACATAATATTACACTACCAAACATAAATAGAGATATAATAACATAAAATCTTTGTGGAAGATTTAGAAAAAAATTCTTCTTCCAAGATGGTGAAATTCTTGTTGCCATTTTACAAATGCTTGGTATGAATGAAAAGGAACTTATTAAGACCATGAGAATAAGAACATGGAAGTAATTGATGAAACCATCACTCTTGCAAATGTGAGTACTCTCCCTCTTAAAAGATTTGAATGTCATGGGTTTGTTTCAATTGATATTATTCATAATATTGAGACTAAATTCATATTAGATTTATAGTGATGAATAAAGAAACATCTAAGATTCTAAAAAAATTGGTGTTTTCTTTGTCCCAACCGTCATTGGATATTTTGGGTATTAGGTGATCTTTGAGGCATTATGTCAAACAGTTCATGTGCTTTATCTAAGCTTACACATTTTGCATGCATGTCTACTTCGGCAATTTCACTACAACATCTCTGTGATGGATGTTCGTACCCTGCTCCAAAGTTCTCATTTTACTACAAGCTGGAAGAATGCTGGCAAAGGTTGCAGAGGGCAAAGGCTGTTGGTCATTGTAGAGTCTGGCTTTATACTCACCAATCACATTTGGTTGGAAGTTTCTAAACCCATTTCAAACACATTTTGTGCATATCCTGCAATCATAGTATTCCATTAGATCGCGTTTCTTTGAGGCATTTGACCAAATAGTTCACGCGCTTTGTCTATACTTGTAGATTTTCCAAACATGTCAAATAGAGCATTTCCAACCATAAGCATTTGATATTAACTGCCCTTACCTTCTACTTTGATGGAAGCCCATACTCTATTCCAAAGCTCCCATTTTGGCACAGGCAGAGAGTACGTTGGCAAATAAAACTGATCGAAATGGAAATGTATTTGTTGCATTGACTGCATTGTGAGAACACTTATGTCTTTCATCGACTACATAAAGCAGGGAAGGACATGAGAATATCTCAGCGGGGAGGTATTCTATGATAGCTGTGAGGTAGATGAGGTTTCTTATGCCATTTGCAGTCAAACACAAGAACACTGTTTGAATTCAAATGATAATGACGATTATGTTTTTAACGGAAATGAACGAGAAGGGACGTCAAGGGAAGGAATGGGTCCATGGCCACGACTATTCTAGCTTCAAAACAGACCTTTCATACAACATGTTAGTGACAGGTTAGTCAATCGCAACCGTTAATTGTACAATCAACGGTGTAAAACACGCGAGTAACACACATGTTAGTCAATCCATACTGTCTTTTTGGAACCAGAATAGATGCGTCCTGAGCCCACAACACACCTAAGCAATCAAAGCTTAGTGTGTGTTGTTTAAGGCTGGCCATGTACTATGACCCTAATCACTTTGGAGATACAATTGGCCACCACAAAGAAGACTCCACAAAAGTTAATGAACTCTACCAATATTCTGTGATGTGGCCTAACATGCTCAAGCCCATTAAGGATAGACAAGAGTAGTTTAAAATACAGATCTCTCAAAATTACAAGCAATATGGTGTTATGCAAGTTTTGAATGGGATAACCAAGGTGAATATTGAGAGTCTATATGATCATCATCAATAGTAGTAGGAGCATATGAAAGAAGCCAGAAGGAAATTTCAGCAACTCGGGGAGTTTGTTAGTTTGACATTGACACATATCACTTGTTTAATTCATTAAGCACAACTATGCCTTAGTAACATACAGACCCCGACATCCCTTTTGGAAGCAAAGACACAATTGTTGCACCTTCATATTCACATCAACTAGATGCAAATGGTGAAGAAGCAATGGGATGTTCAATTCCAAGTCATCTATCAATATATTTTACCACAAAGAAGTACTTGATTTGTTGAGGAGATGATGTTGACCGAAAAATGGGAGATCCGAAGAAATAAGGATGTAATATGGTAATAGAGTTCTAGAATAGATAACTTAGGAAATAGATTAGTATATAAGGATACCATCTAAGGGTTGCATCCCTAACATGAGATATAAGTAGATAGTAAGATAGATGATAAGAATAAAAGAAGATGATGATAGAATAGAGAAGAATAGAGATAGAAGATATAAATCATCAAGGAGATATAAGTAATGTTTTGTATATATTGAGATATTGATATAAGAGATCTGATTATTAAGTCTAATATTATGTATGATGTTTTCTTTATGATTAAGTAATTAAACTAGATCTAGAACACATGAATTTGCTACCTCAATAGGATCGAGTCTGAAATTATAGACTACAACTAGCAGAAATCCTTTGGAAACAGAACTCCAGTCTATCTCCTTTAGATTTCTTGCTACCAGTGTGTACATATCATATAGGTTCATAAATTTTCTATTACTACAACCACATATATAGAGAAATTAGAACTTCCTCATAGGAAAAACTTGATTTTTAAGGTTTGATTAAGTCTACAATTCTACATGTTAAAGACAAGGCAAGAAGTTTCATAATGTTAAATATATGAAAGGAAGAGTTTAGAGTGTTGCCCTATATTTTTCTAGATCCATTAATTCAAAATAAACAACTAAATTCTCTCATAGTTACTATGGATCTAGATGACTTTTTATTGTTAGAAGAAAACCTTACTAAATATATAAAGTTTTCATAGTGTTAAATATATGGAACAAAGAGTTTAGGGTGTTGCTGTCTATTTTTTATAATTCACTAATTCAAGATGAACAAATAAATTTTATCATAGTTACTATAGATCTAGATGATTTTTTATTGTTAGAATAAAAGGGCAGCACATTGTTAAGAAATGTGGAAAGTTATTTGATGCAAGATGACAAAACAAAATGATAAATGTTGACATAATTATTAATATTCATCTTTTAATTCTTTTAATTGATCATGAATGAAATTATTGGAATGAAATAGATGCAAAAAAATTGATATCTTAATTCATTTTATTCTTTAATGAAAAATAACTGAATGTTATATCAATTTAGCAAGACAATGAATATAATTGTGTGCATTACAAGGTATTGGTGATACTTCATAAGACTTTGGATATATTTTTAGATTAGTTAAAATGACAAGTTGATAACACACATGATTTATTAGAAATATGTGTCACCACAACATGATTGATGTACCATGCATTAAATTTTAAAAGGTTATTCATTTAAGGAAAACAAAGTCTAAGTTTGAAGCATTTTATGCATACTTTTTTTAATATTCTCAAAGGTTTTTTGGGGGTTAAATATTGGGAAATAATGGATCCTAGCTATTCCAATTCCTCTAGTTTTAAGATCTCAAACCTTACAAAAATCAAGAGGATCATTGAATATAATAGAGATAATATAAGAAAGTTGAAAGTATGTACCATGTGCATTAGGAATATGTTTGAGGATATAGAAAGTGATGTAATGGAGAGTTTATGCCATCTCAAAGTTATAAAGGATCGACTTAATGCTATAAAGAGATTCACTGAGATGGTGTACCCAATGAGTATGAGGAATGCAACATTTGGAAAATATTGAGGAATATGCACAAGATATTTGTCATCATTTATAGATTGATCCTTAAAGAGAAAAGATGACACTTTTCTATTATAATAATTTTTCATAATCGCATTAAATAAATGTATACTATCATTGTAATGTAAGGGTGATACATATCTATCATCAAAACGAGATGAGCAGTGTTCTCTTGATATAAGTACAATGATATTTTTGTCTAGACCATCTCTTATTGTTTTAGGTATTACCATGTTGATTAGTCTCTTTTATAAAGTTTGATATTTTGTAAACTATTTTTAAATATATGATAACTTGTTTATATATAATTCTTATTTAATGACATAATATTTTAGGAAAATTAAATATCTTTAAGAGCACATTTGTTGTTTTATTAGTGTGATTAATTAGGTATATATTAAAATAGATGTAATAACATTTTAATCTAATATATGGAATGTTGTAGGTTGGTAATAGATGTCTAAGGATCTATATGGAAAATAGAATTTGTCAAAATGTGAGATTATAAGCTTTTCAAGAAAATAGTGAATTACATTTAAGTCGTTTGGGCATAAGAGTATACACCTTGTTTGTATATAATTTACAATTTTGATTTTTTCTTCTAGGGAGGAACATAATGGTCCTTAAGAGTTTTTAATTAAATTTTATGTTGAGAAATATACCTCTCAGTGTAATTTATACTACCAAATCTATTATTTATTTTTGAAGGTATAAAAAATCATTATAGGATTTTTTTCTCTAAAATGATTTAATCATACACTTTAGATTATAAATTCACATGTTTAAAGATCTTTATCTGTATAATGAAAACGATTAGCATAATGAATTATAACTGACAAAGTATTAGATTATCCTTATGTCTTCCAAAATTAAATTCTATAGAGTCATGTGATGCCATTGATTTTAAACAAAAAGGAATTGACAACTGTCTTTTTAACTTCCTTCAAACCGACTAACTTTGAGCCAATTCAAGAGAATTTTTTGCATGCTTAACTCAATGATGAGTTACTAGTTTAAGCACCCCAAATTTAATAAAAGGAAATTGACTTATACGAATTTTATTGTCATGTTCTAAAATTAACATTGTAATTGTGCACACATTGTCATGTTCTAAATTCACATTGTATTTTCTTTTTTACAAGAACATTTGGTTTAATGAAAAAGTTCATGGCGTAGGCATCTAGAATGTGTTGAGTTCAAATCTTCTTCAATAATAAAAAAAAAGTCTAACAATAAAAATTACAAAAATATTGTGCACTCGTGTAATCAATTTTATGATTAATTGAAGAATACTTTTTTTCTATTGTCTCCATATTTTACTCAATAAATTTATTTTGTAGTTTTTTTAGTTGTTGAAGTGTCTATCATGTTGAAATATTATATGAATTAATTTGTTCAAGCCATAATTGAATAGGTTTTAGAGTCGCCAATGGACTCAATCTCCTAGGATCACCTGTAAAACCAAGATCAACCTTCTACACAAGAGTAACGGAGAGGATGAAATGCTAAAATATGGTGCAATAACAGAATGATGATATTATCACACTCCAAAAGATACAATATGGATCGACACTCCCTTGTATTGATTGAACTGATATGAACTCATTTGAGTTAGCTCTAAATTATCTCATAAGGGAGAGGTGAGTGTTGATAATATAGAAAAATGTGGGCACATAATTCCAACAAGAATAATAACTCCCAAATAACCAAATTCGGTGGGAGTTGTGCCTACTTGGAAAATGCCAAACATGGGGAAAACCAACTCAGGTAGGGACAAACAAATGGTTATGGGGAGGTGGCAAATGAGTCCAAAAGAGGGTGTGACATTCAACCACCCAAATGTGGGTGTGAAGGACACATGTAAATGTAGGACTATGTCATGTATCCTCATATAAACCATCCTAATATAACCTAAGTATGCTTAATAATGTGTAGGAAAAATAAATATAAAAACCTACACTAACACCTTCCCCCCCCCCCCCCCCGCCCCGCCCCTCCCCTTAAGCATAGCTTAGGTGGGTGAAAAGATGCAAATATGGGTCCTGGCTATAAGGCCATGTTAGGTACCCATGTACAAAACAATCTCACAAACGGAGTAAAGGAGAAAACCAAATTGGACAAAACTCCTCCCAAAAAGAGAGAAAAGAAAACAAGTTTCCCAACACAAGAAAGAATCCCATGCAAGGAAGAAATCCCCTCTAAAATAGAAAGGATAAGAAAGACTATGTATCCTTCCTCAAAGTAGCCAATTATACCAATGGTTGATGCTAAAAAATGGATGTAGATGATGGACCATGATCATCGAACAATGTTCCTCCCCTTAGGAAGAAACAATACCAAAGGTGCATGAAGATTGTCTTCCCATTCCTATAAGGAACTTGTAGGAAGAAGGTGCAAAATGTATGGAGTCTTTGAAAACTGCTCATGTTTCTCCATTTTGATGTTGAAAGTTTTCACATTCAAATCAGGTGTTCTAGGCCACACTGTAGAAGATGACAATCCAAAACCTAGTGGAGATAGATGTAGAACAAAATCCAAAGACAAAGGTATCTCCTCCAAAGACAAAGGTGCCTCCTCCAAATTTTGCTCAATAGTGGCCATAGTCATGTCAAACTGTAAGGAATGATCATGTGGTTAGTGAACAAGAGGGTAAGAAGGTTCCACATCAACATCTGAAGAAGATGAAGTAACTTCATCAAAGAGAAGATGTATATACTCTATAGTGTCCTCCAAGTTTGCAAGATAGGGCTCACAAAACAAACCTGCAATGTCTATCAAGTAACCATCCCGAGTAGCTGTATCTGGAAGACAATGAGTGTCCTACGGCACTAAATCAATAAGATCCATGGATGTAGAAGTACTAGTATCATAAAAAACAATAGTCGATGTAGGAGATGAAGTATCAACACATGTCTCTTGAACCTTATTTAAAAGAATATACAGATTCACTTGACCATATTGAATCTCCTCAAAAGTGTACACACTAGATGCCTGGGTGTGTATGTCCACTGAAGGAACAATAGAGGAAAAATGTGAGAAGGTGTATACTAGAGATTGATGATCTACCTCCCCAACTGCAACAATATCTTTGTTATGCAAATCCCGAATAATCACAGAATCTAGAGTGAACTCAACACTTTTTCCTTCTCCACCATGTGTGATATGATAAATAGAAATGATATTTCCTGACAACGAGGACACACAAAGGACATCATTGAATGATCCTTCGTCTATTTCAATATACCCTTTTCCCATAACACACATATATGTGTTGTTAGCCATCAGAATGTTTGGTGATGAGTAGGTTTCAAATGAAGAGAACATATCTTATGATGAAGCCATGTGATGTGAAACTCCAGAATCAAGGATCCATCTCCTTGACTTAGAATCTGCCATTGCAACAAGTGCTTTCCCCTTTTGTTTCTTTGACTTTGAATTAGATGAAGATGAAAAATCCTTCGACATGGTTGATGGTAGATTGATTTTATTATTTGCTAAAGATTCTTCAACTCATCAATTTGTTTTAAATAACATGTCAGATACCATATCAGACTCACCAATGGACTCAATCTCCTAGGATCACCTGCAAAACCAAGATCAACCTTCTACACAAGAGTAACAAAGAGGATGAAATGGTAAAATATGGTGCAATAACAAAATGATGATATTATCACACTCCAAAAGATACAATATGCATCATCACTCCCTTGTACTGATTGAGTTGATATGAACCTATTTGAGTTATCTCTAAATTAGCTCATAAGGGAGAGGTGAGTGTTGATTATATAGCAAAATGTGGGCACATAATTCCAAGAGGAATAATAACTCCCAAATAACCAAATTAGGTGGGAGTTGTGCCTACTTGGAAAATGCCAAACACGTGGCAAACCAACTTAAGTAGGGACAAACAAATGGTTATGGGGAGGTGGCAAATGAGTCCAAAAGAGGGTGTGACATTCAACCACCTGGATGTGGGTGTGAATGACATATGTAAATGTAGGACTATGCCATGTATCCTTATATAAACCATCCCAATATAACCTAAGTATGCTTAATAATGTGTAGGAAAAATAAATATAAAAGCCTACAATAACAACAGGTAAATTAAAAACTTTAGTACGTTAGGTTTTGCATATATTTCAATGTCTTCTAAATAAAAATCCACAGGACTTTAACTAAGATATTTTCTTGGTCCATAATTAAAAAAGAAAAAAGAAAAAAAAAACTCTATGAGTAAGGGGATCTTGACCAGCCATTTTGAGGATAGCATCGAATAAATTTGATACCAAATTACTTCCAAGAATGGGGTTATCTTTTTAATTCCTTCTTCAAAAAATTCGATGGCCATATTCCCCTACATAATGCTTGGAGATTAGACTTGGGGAAAGTTGTGGTTCTAATTGTAAGCATCTAAAAATGGTCAACGCTTGCAGTTTCATACTTTAACATATTTGTGTGACCTTATTTTGAGGGTTTTCACATTTTACTAAAACTTCCTCTATGTTGCACATTTTTTCTATATCATTTGTCAACATCGTGTCATTCTTTTGCTTTCTCTTCCTATTCAATCCTATTCAGTTGTTTCAATTTAGGTCTTATCGATGTCATTCTCAATTATCATTTCATGATCATGATTGACTTTTAATGTTAATCAATCATCATTTGTCATTATCAATATTTGTCAATTTCCATCAATCCTTGTCAATATTGATCGATTTGTCATTGATCCTTTATCAAATCAATCTTGTAAATTTTGATCAATTTGTCACTGGCCTTTGTCATTATCAATTTAATAAACTTTTGGTCCTTGTCAATTATCTTCTTGATCATGATCATGATCATTCATTTATTAGATTAATTGTGTCATGACATTGTTTTGACCTATTTCATTCCTTTTCTCCTTTCTAGGTTTAATATTTCTTTAATTATTAATCCTTTTCTAATATTTCTCTTAAGGATAAATGAATTTATTCATTTACCATATGTCTTGTGTCACAATTAAATATTTTATTTAATTGGCTAATTTCCCTTTTGTGGGATAAATAATAAATAAATTATTAATTATTCCCACATTTCTCTCCCTTAATTTTCTCCTAATTTTGTCATTATTTGTCATCCCTAGTTTCATGCTTCCCATTTCTTATAATTTCTCCCACCATTTCTCCACTAATTTGTCTCCAACTTTTGCTCAAATTATGAAGCTATTTTTGTTCTCAATTTTATCATAGATTAATGAGCAAATTTTGAGGCCAATTTTTCATAAATCATGAAGCATAAATCTCTCTTCAATTTATCATGTTTTGTCATAGCAATTTGTCATGTTTTTTCATATCAATTATGTCATTTTTGAATCAATTTGCTTCTTCCATTTGCCTTGATTTTCTCATGTCATTTTAGAGGCAATTTTCTCTATAAATTGATTTAATTTTTCAATCATTGAGGAACAATCACATCTCGAGTATCCTTATACTGTCAATTTTGCTATCATCTTGCTTGCTTTTTTGCTCACATTTGCACTTATAGGTGAAATCCACAACACATTTGAAGGAGAAAGAGAAACAATGGAGAAATATGGAGGAGATATCTATGTTTTGTAATGGTTTGCATTTAGTTTGAATATCTTGTCTTCATAGCTCTATTGAATGAATTAGTATTAATTTCATAGCTTGTTATGTTTTGTGCTTGCATAATTTAGGCTTTGATGTGTTATTCCATTTTCCTAGTTACACTAATATTTTTAGTCTTGAACTAGTTTAGTGGTTGACAAAGAGATATGACTCAAAAGATAATATTGTCTGTAGACACCCGAAATTGTCCAGTCTAATTAAATAAATAAATATTTATTTAATTATCTAAGCTTAATTATTCTATTAATTAAATAAATCTTTATTTATTTAATTAATTCATTAACCTTTTCTACCCATGACACATGTCATTCATCTTTTAATTCATACACTACCTACCCCTTTCATTATTTTATTATTTCTTTTACCTACCCTCTAATCATAGCCGACCTCCTTTTACACCTCTCAATCTTATCCCTCCATTTCATATAGTGTCTTCTATATAAGGAGATGCTTCCTTCATTATCAAACCACCCGTTGACTACTTGACTACACTACGCTTTTGAACATAGGCGATCCTACTTGCAACCACATTCTGTTCTTTGTTGAGCTCCTGTGCACATAAAATCTGAGAGCAAATATATCAAGCAAGATCAATGGAGATAGAAAGAATGGAGATCCAAACCCTATTGGGCATGTGATGGTATAATCTTTGTGATTTCATTTGATTTGCATTGTCTTAGGTAATCTTCATATGTTATGGTGGATCTTTGTTGTTGTTAAGCTAGGGTTTTGTGGTTGAATTCATTTAGCCTTTCAATATTGTTGTATCCATTTTCACCATAAACATTTTGGCATGCCCAGTGGGACATGTATTTTTGTTAAATCTGTGTTTTTTGCAGATTTTTCTAACCCAATATTGCTGTTTTGTAAAACAATTTGGAGAATAACCTTGTGCAGCTAGGGTTTTGGACACAAAATCAAGATCTTGGAGAGATTTGATCATATCTCACAAATGGCTTAGAAATTTTGTACCAAATTTTTTTTGCAGGTTGAAGAAAGTATTAGGAGCTCTCAATATAAAATTCAAAATTTTTGGAGCACATTTTCATTTTCTATGAATTTTTTATGATTTTTCATAAAAAAATAATTTTGAGAGAAAATGAGAGAATTTTTTGGATTTTATTACATTTTTGGAAATATCTCATAATTATACATAGGATCTGTTCTTTGTGATATTAATTTTGATGCAAAATATTTCCCTAAAAATCGGATCTTGAAAAATTAGGGTTTTTCCTTATTTTGATCATATCTCACAAAAAGATTCAAATTTTGGCATCAAATTTTTTGTGCAGGTCAGGAAAAGTATCAAAAGGCTTCAATAAAAATTTAATATTTTTGGATCACTTTTTCAATTTATATGAATTTTTTATGATTTTTCATAAAAAAATAATTTTGAGAGAAAATTAGCGAATTTTTTGGATTTTCTTATATTTTTGGAAATATCTTAGAATTATACACAGGATATGTTTTTTTTAATTTTAAATTTGATGCAAAATCATTCCTGAAAAATCAGATCTTTGAAAATTAGGGTTTTGCATTATTTTACTCATATCTCACAAACTGCTTAGATTTGTTGTAGAAATTTTTTTATACAGGTTTGGAATATCATCAAAACTCTCTAGTAAAAATTGAAGATTTTTTGGATCGATTTTGCATTTTATATGAATTTTTTATGATTTTTCATAAAAAATTAATTTTTGGAGCAAATTAGCAAATTTTTTGGATTTTCTTACATTTATGGAAATCTCTTGAAATTTTATAAGTGTTATTTTTTTATGATTAATCAAATCTTTGAATTGGTCAATAAAATGCATTGTTGAAGGCCCCTATTTCACAAAATCTTTTGGATCTAAAATTTACCTAACTTGTGTGCTTGCAGGAAGGGGTGATTATTTCAAAAAATCCAAACTACTAATAAATCTTTGTTGCAGGTCCTTGGAAAGGTTTTTTGGATTTTTATTGTGTGCCTTGTTTTCATAGACTAGCAAACACTTCAATTGGTGCACTAAAATTGAATCATTGTCTTTTGTGTCTTGAGCAATAGGCTCTTTTTGTTTAATCTTTAGAGGGCCTGTCTTCCCATGTGGTCATTAAGACTACTAGTGAGAAGGGAACGACCCAAGTGGTAGTGAGGAAAACCCACCTCTTTTGAATCACTATAAACAATTGTATTCATGGTGAAAACTATGGATAACGTGTGCTAATTAGTTGATACCGACACTATGTCTCCCCATAAACCCTTTTGATCAAATTTATTTGATCAGTTGTAGTGTGTAACCCCTACCGGCTGGGAGCCTTCTGTATTTATAGAGCTGAAAGTGCTGCATGTATGGCTAGACGAGCGGATGTCCTTACTAGCACCTTTTTGTTTTAGAAGCCAAAATCCTTCTAGTTGTTGGGGTAGGAGGTTGGACTTCTAGTAGCGGCCAACACACATACGGTTCTTAGTAGAGATACAAAGTTCGCCACGGGGAGTTTTCATGGGGACTGATGCTTGGCTAACCCAAGAAGTGAGTGCTGAGGGTGGAGCTAGTGAGGTCAAGCATCTAAGTATCCGCTCTGAATAGTGTAGCCTCGGGGGTAAAACCTCATGTGGGATCAACAACTATTGTCTTGGCCAACCATAAGAATTGTGCTTGACTTATTTTAAACATTTAAAACATTCAAGACCAAAAAGCAAAACAATGTGTCTTTTGTGTCTTCAAGTGTATGCAAAACATTTTTACATCAAACAACACACTTTTCTTGGAGTCATTTTGAGTCTAAACACATGCAAACATTGAGTCCTCATCAACATTGTGTGCTCTTGTCACGAAAAATAGTCAAACATTCAGATTTGGTCACAACCAACAATTTCACAAATTGGAAAAATTTTACAGTCCAGCAAACAAGAGCAATCAGTTTCGGAATTCTTGAGCTTCCTAGGTTGTTTCTCCAAGTTTTCATCTAGCATTCAACTTGTCTTTGGGTCTCACAAAGTCCATCATTGCTTTACATCTTGCATTAAATTTACATTTGTCTAAACTTGAGTCAAAAGGTCACTTGCTTGTCCTCATCATACTTTGTCAACACACTACATACAACAACATTTTGCTAAGTGGTCCCTCATCAAGGTCTATCACCTTTGGGTCTCATTTGGTCTTACTTAGAGTCAAGGTCAACTTACCTCATCAAGAGAAACTATCATCTCTTTGGAAGTCACACCTACTCTACTACATACATACTTGGTCTTACACTTTGGACATTGCAAGTACACTTCAGATTCATTTACATTCCATCCAACCCTTGGTCTTCCATACTTTTTCCATTTTCATCTAGTGTCACACATCTCGGTCAATACCTAGTTCATGGTTGAAACCCGTCTTCAAAAATCTAGGAGAGAAACTAAAGAGGCTCGAGAGTCCCCAAACATGAGTTCTTATGAGTATGACAATGATATATTTTTCAATTCTGATCATACTACATTATCTGACATGGATGCCTATAGAAACATTCCAAATGTTGAGAACATGGACACTACAAACAACAATGATACACACAATGATGATATGGACAACTTTTCAGTACATTCAGTAGATGTGGAAGAATCCATTATGGATCCCCGTTTCAATCGATTGGTTGAGGAAATAATGAGGAGGGATAGACAATACTTCTTACAAATGATGGCACAAAGTGGAGCCAAGATACCTCATGATTTTGACATGTCTCAAATAATGGAAAATCGACCTTTGCAACAACCTCACTCCAACATGGATCAAAGGAGGCCTAATAGTGGAGGCAATAGAAGACCACATCTTGTGCCTGAATCACCATCATCTTTGTTTCAAAAACTAGAGGTCCCACATACACATGGTCAAGCATATGATACTCACCTTCGCAGACCATTATGGAAGTCTTATGGAGAGAAATATGCTCAATCACATATCAATGCTAAGGATCAACCACCAAAGCAATTAGATATTCAAAGGCATGCTCAAAATTTGGACACAAGGAAACCCCGTGTCAAATTTGGGGACAACACACTAGAACAAACTCATGACATGCCTGTAGAGTATGGTATACATGGACAAAGCAGACATTTCGTTCCTCAACATGAATCTATACCAAGTGGTCCATATACGCAACATCATTATAGACATCCTCCATATGAACATGTGTATGATCAATATCATCCATATATGCAACATGCTCCTCCTCCAATTGGTCCCTCAAGCATGGGGTATGGTCCAAGAAGTCAATCTCCACCTAAGAGCAATTTGGAGCAACAAATCAGAGACTTACAAAAGAAAATGGAGGACATAAATACACCAAAGCCAACATACACAATGAGAGACATATGTCCTTATCCATTTGACAAGAGCATTCCAATGCCTCCTTTTCTTACACACTTTGTGATGCCTAAATTTGATAAGTATAGAGGAAAAGGGGATCCTAAGGCACACATAAGATAGTTTTTCATAGCTTGCATTGAGATAGCAGCAGAAGAGACATATTTGATGAGATTATTCCCATAGAGCCTAGGCAATCAAGCTATGGAATGGTTCTCCCAACTTCCACCTAGAATTAAGTCATGGGGTGACTTAGCAGAGGCATTTATCCAACATTTCTCCTACAACATAGAGACAGACATATCAGTCACTACTTTGTGCAACACCAAGCAAAAAGATGGAGAGTCTTTTTCATCATTTTTACAAAGATGGAGGAATCTAGCCAACAGATGCTCTTGTGAAATTCCACAAAAACAAATGGTAGAAATGTTCACCCAAAATGTTAACAAAGACATTGGCTATGGTCTAAGGAAAGCTTATTTGTCCACCTTCAAGGAAGTCATTGAAAAAGGCTTAGCAACAGAGAAGGTCCTAATTGAACAGGGAGTCATTAAGATATTCAAGGAAAACAAAGATGACTTTAAAGGAAAAGATAAGCCAAGATTTTGGAACAAAAACAAGAACACAATCAATGATGGTGTTGTTGATGTCAATACAGTGCAACCCAAAATTATTTTTTTGGGATCAAGCTCTACAAATAATCAAGTGAATACTCAAACAACTTCCAAGTCACGAAGGAAGTACACTCCATTGGGAGAACCACTTGAGTCAGTTTTCAAGAAACTAGTGGCAAACAAAGTAATCACTATTCCGGATTTTCCTCCATATGAACCAAAGGTTAAACCAAATTGGTGGAATGATAATGAGTATTGCGAATTTCACAAGAGCAAGGGTCATAAAATAGGAAATTGTCATCGATTGAAGAACATCATACAAGATCTCATTGATAGAGGTGACATTGAGATTGAAGGACACTCATCCAATCAAGAACATGAGATGTTTAAGGAACCATTCCCAAAGCATGACAAGGGAAAAGCTCCAACCACAGATGACCAAACCAACTATACCAGAGCATCTTATAACTATGATTCAACCATCAATCACATCTCGATGGACAATTATGTCTCTACCATTATCATCAAGGACAAAACACCTGAGAATTCTACCCAGAGACCCAAGATCATTCTGAAAGGAATTGGATCTTCTTCCGAACCTACCTCTAAATGTAATGTCACTACCCGTCGAGGTAAATTCACTTTGCAAGGTGCTCCAGCCAAAAACATCGCTTCCTCATCAACCAAGCCTGAGTATGACCTTGTAGAACAGTTAGGGAAGACACCCACACTCATCTCCATTCTTGAGCTCCTATGCATATCCCCCACACATAAATCGATTCTTGACAAAATCTTGAGAGAACTGCCATTCCTACTGATCTGAACGTGGACCAGTTTCAAGCCATGGTGGGATACCTTTCCATTCCACACTCCCTTACATTCACAGAAGCTGATGACGCCTCCGTAAGTCAGCCACATAATGCACCTTTACACATTGAGGCCTTCATACACAAACATCGAATAAAATGAGTCCTGATAGATGGAGGAGTAGGTCTAAACATTTGTACATTGAGCACTATTAAACAATTAGGATATTCCGACAAAGCTGTGAGTTCTACAAACAAAATTACCATCAATGCATATGATGATGAAGAACGTTCATCTAAGGGCATAGTCACCTTGCCTCTCAGAGTTGGACCAGTTACAAAGGATGTCGTTTGTCATGTCCTTGATCTAGAGCTTACATACAACATATTGCTCAGACGTCCATGGATTCATGAGATGAGTGCAGTCCCATCTACATATCATCGATGTATCAAGTTCCCACACAATGGAGTTGAAGTGACCGTCAAAGCTGATCCTAACCCATTCATATATTGCAACAATTTGTGACCTAGATCAGAAATAACAATTCCAGTCAATCGACAAGCTATTCCTTCATCAGCATATGTGGATCCAGAATCCTTGAAAGCTTCTACGTCAAAACAAACAGAGCTAAAAGAAAAATTCAAGATTAAAGACATGGGATGTGGTGAGTATATCTTTCATGTTGATCAACTCCCACTATCTCCTAAGACATTCAGTCGACAAGAACAATCTATAGACAATTTACAAGGAATTGGGTGTGAACCACCTAGTGTTGTGGCTACTGAGTCTGAATGCAAATCTCCTCCAGTGGTGCAAGCAACTCTTGATATCAATAGTCCTAAGAATGGTTCCAACAAAGAATCTATTGAGCATATCGCCAGCCCTCTTGAGAACTCACATAGCTTTACCATATCATCCACTCATTCCATTTCCACTCCACTTCCAGACTTGGATCAACAAGAATCACAAAAGCCCTTAGTCATTGGGGATCAAGAATCAAGCTTTGAAAAGAAAAATATAAAAGTCAATAATAAAGAAAAGTCCTTTAGTCCAAATCAAAATCAAAAGTTACTGGACTCTGCAAAAATCAAAGTCAAGGATAAAAATCCTATGAAGCAAAAAGAACAAGAGTTGATCTCCCCTAATACCAAAATAACTGGGGGCAAAAGTTCTACAATTTCAAGTAAAAAAGAACACTTGTTGATCCTATGTCTCCATCATGCTATCCTACTTTCACTTCTTTTCACAGTCATAAGCCTTCATAACTCATCTACTTGTTCCACGCATCCTTTTCCTTCTGGTGATACATCATGGACCTTTAATGGAGCTTCCTCAAAGGACTTTGTTATCAGGGATGCCCAAACTTCTTCAGGTGACACGCATATGGGCTTGTGTAGTCCACACACTAGTAATTCTATCGCAGTTCTTTCATCAAGGAAGATAGACACTCAAGCTACACATCTTTCAGTCAAGGAACTATGCAGCTACAATCACAAAGTCAAGCCTCACACATTTGAGGTAGGTGATTTGGTTCTCAGAGAAAACCCCAAAAATCAACAAGACAGAGAGAAGAAGGGAAAGTTCGAACCAAATTGGCTTGGTCCTTACATCATTACAACAGCATATGGATTTGGGGCATATCAGCTGTCAACTACAGAAGGTGAACCTTTGGAGGATCTTATCAACAACATGCACCTTCGCAGGTTTTACACATAGCTCTTCAAAGTATCCTAATTCAAAAATACAAAAAAATCAAAAAATTTAAAAATACAAAAAAATAAAAAATTTCAAAAATACAAAAAAAATCAAAAAATTCAAAAATACAAAAAAAATCATAAAACATAAAAAATTGTTACTTGGTGAAAACCTGGCAAACAGGTGCCTTGTGACACAAAAAACATTGAAAAATCGAAAAAAGTAAAGAGAAATAATCCATCCAACGGTGAAAACCACTTCGATGGTGCCCTGGGCAAGTACCATGGTGAAATCTGGGTCACCAGCGCCATGCATAGAGACATTGATCCTCCCTCCTTCAGGATTCACTTTCATCCTTTCACTTTGCACACATTCACAACCTATCCATTCATAATAAAATTACCCATTCCCATCATGGCTTGTTATTGATCTACCCAAGATTGGTTCACCATTCATAATAAACATTCCTTTTCACCCTTTCCATCCATAATAAATAAGATCCTATCTATGGCTATGGCAAATCCTATGTTTAGTGATGGGTGTGGAACTGAGAGCATTACATGTTTCGAAGAGTACAATTTCTTTTAGTTTTCTTCAATCTAATCACGTACAATTCACAATAAAGCAGCATCTGCATCGCCAATCTCCAATAAAGTTCCGTCTTCTTCGCAATAAGTATCAGTTTCATGGATTCAGTCAGTTTCAGATGAGACAACAACAACAATGGGCTTCAACAAAATCAAATCTTTCAACAGACTCAGACAACATATGGTTCTGTGCTATCTATCCTTTTTGTGAAAGTAAACATTGTGACCACAATCAAATAAGACTTATACAATGACAAGAGACACTAAACTTGAGGACTACAGTGGATGTTGGTGTCGAGTCTTGGTTTTCTTTTGATTTTATCTTTTGGTGACATGTCTTTTAGCTTTTTCAGGATGTCTCTGACTAGAGATTCTATCTCCAGGATGTCTTTGACTAGAAAGACAAGGATGGGGTATCATCACCTATTTGTATTTGATGTCTATGGATTGTCTTTTAGTAATGCTATGACTTGTCCAAGGATACGAGGACACTGTGAGTCTAGTATGAATTGGGGCATTCCTTGTTTGTGAATGTCTTATCTCCATGCAAACAGGTACAATGACTTTCTGGGTCAAACATATGCCTCGATTGTCATAACCTACTTGCCATAATAAAGCTCAATGATGATAATGCACAAGAAGCTCTTTCACTTTCATATCTTTTGTCTTCCATCCCCCTTTCTTGATTGACTTCCATCATCCTTCTCGAGTCCGCGTAGCCTGCTATCACATGACTGAGTATAATGACACACCAAAAACATTTGCATTTCATGTAGTTGCACCTGCATTACCACATATAAGCATTTCATACATACATATAGATATCACAACTGCATCACATCCTGCACACAACACCTGTTAGCACAATTTACATTTACATTATCATATTCATCTTCATTACATACATTCACATTTGCATCATGCATACACATATAAAACATAAAAGAACAAAAAAAAAATATATTGCATTGCATCATATACATATTTGCATCCATATCATAAGCATCACATAAGAACATCTCATCACATAGGTACACATGCATATAGCTGCTGCAAAGATGAATAATCTCATATATATATATAAAGTGTCATGATACAATGATGTCAAAATCATATGGCTACAATCACCCGCAGGTGTCCACATCATCATACAAAAATGGTACAATACTGATACATAGGGAGCCCTCTATGGCTATGATGAATTCCCTCCCTCAGAGCCAGCTGGCCTCGACAGAGTCTGAGCCCTAGAAGGACCCACCCCAAGATCATCTTTCCTGGCCCCTATGTTCTCTGTAGCCACCCCTCGTGTCACCCTATCTGGATAGAGGAACCCACTGATAACTCCTGCCAACATTGTTGGTAGTGCTAATCTTGTAGCTGTCATGGTGTCCCAAGCCACATGTCCTACCCTCATCTCTAGCCCCGGATCCTAGAACACTTGTCTAAGGGCATCTCTGTCTCCATATCGATCGTACAGAATTATCTCCCCATCGATTGGTATTCGTAGAATCCTGTATACATCCTCCAAGGTGACTGTCATCTCTCCCATCGGCAAATGGAAGGTGCAAGTCTCAGAGTGCCACCTCTTCGCCAGTGCAGTCAGCAATCCCATGTTCACCCGAAACTCAGGCACATACAAAATATGTCTCAATCCCATAGCCTCAATCGTAGCTCGGTCCTCGACTGTCAACTCAGGTCGCAACCTCTGAGTCGATGGGAATCTCTCCCATGACTCCAGCATAGGCAAATACTCCTGCAGTCACACAAATCAATCATCTCAGTCCTAGTGACACTCACTGTTCATCACAAAGTGTTGCTTCTATCCTAGTGGTACTCTCTGTTCATCACAAAGTACTACGTGTCTAGCACTCCCTGTTCATCACAAAGTGCTGCTCACATTTGGCACTCCTTGTTCATCACAAAGTGCTACTCACATTTGCACTCACTGTTCATCACAAAGTGCTGCTCATATTTTAGTACTCCCTATTCATCACAAAGTACTATATCTTGGTACTCACTATTCATCACAAAGTGCCTTTATCTATCCTATCCTAGGGCCTCTGCTTGAGTGAATCCTCTTGAGAATTTTCCTAATTGGCAACGTATGTTCTATCATAGAATTGTCAATCCTAGCCCTATTCGTTATCCTAGTCTTCCTTAGAGGACCTGCTTGAGTGTATCCTCTCAGCAGCTTATCCAATCGATAGCGTATGTTCATCACAGAACTATCGATTTGACCTAGAAGACACAAATTCACATTTTTGGACACAAACGTGTTTTCATGACATAAACGCTCTTTTAGACCGCATAAACGCGCCTGGCACCAACGTAGACGTGCCTACACATTTTTGACATTTTTTGGACCCTATTCTAAGTGCATTTATTACATTACCTAGCATGCATTAATGACAACAATAACTGCATCAAAGTACAAGGAGGTTTTGTGGTACTTACTGGCTCTCCTGCCTCGGCTGGCCTCTGAAATCGGTGAACGTGATCGAATCTGTGAGCCATTGTCATCGCTGCTGACTGCTGCTGCTCTATCTTGCTCTACACTCTGATCTCTTGGATGTGTGGATGACAATGAGGATGTTTTCCCCTCATGGTCTATCTTATAGACTACCCTAGCCCTAGTCTCCCGTGTCAGTCTTCGTTATCCCGTGACTTTGTCACTTTATCTGGTCAAGTCCATTCTAGTCTTTCTTTCTTATCGAGAGATTGTCTATGGTCTTTCCAGACATTTTCATCCAATCTCTTGAGGGGGCATATCATTCCCATCTTGGGGCAACTCTGTATCAGTTCATCTTATCTTCTTTGAAACAACGCGACAAGCCGCATTGTCTCAAAGAGGGGCAAAATGTAGACACCCAAAATTGTCCAGTCTAATTAAATAAATATTTTATTTATTTAATTATCTAAGCTTAATTCTTCTATTAATTAAATAAATCTTTATTTATTTAATTAATTCATTTATCCTCTTCTAGCCTTATTTCTCATTTAAATAAATACATTTATTTATTTAAATTATTCTTTTCCTAAATTAAATAAATATCTTATTTATTTAATTGATCTCACTTCTTCTATTAATTAAATAAATCTTTATTTATTTAATTAATTCATTAACCTTTTCTACCCATGACACATGTCATTCATCTCTTAATTCATACACTACCTACCCCTTTCATTATTTTATTATTTCTTTTACCTACCCTCTAATCATAGCCGACCTCCTTTTACACCTCTCAATCTTATCCCTCCATTTCATATAGTGTCTTCTATATAAGGAGATGCTTCCTTCATTATCAAACCCCCATGTTGACTACTTGACTACACTACGCTTTTGAACATAGGCGATCCTACTTGCAACCACATTCTGTTCTTTGTTGAGCTCCTGTGCACATAAAATCTGAGAGCAAATATATCAAGCAAGATCAATGGAGATAGGAAGAATGGAGATCCAAACCCTATTGGACATGTGATGGTATAATCTTTGTGATTTCATTTGATTTGCATTGTCTTAGGTAATCTTCATATGTTATGGTGGATCTTTGTTGTTGTTAGGCTAGGGTTTTGTGGTTGAATTCATTTAGCCTTTCAATATTGTTATTATTGTTATCCATTTTCACCATAAACATTGTCTATAATGAAAAAGGTGACAAACAATGCACAATTGACAAAAAATATTCTAAAATATTTTTCCCTAAATCTCGAGATCAAAATTGAATCAAATATGAAGACAATCGACATAGAGTACAATAGGCATATATTAAGCTATTGGGTAAATTGGATACCAAATTACAAAGATAGCATGGAAGAAGAGAAGTTGGAACTAATTTATGACTTAGAAATTGAGCCATTGGTATGTTGTCTTTTGTTGGATATTTCTAGGATACTTATTAGTGTGTGTGTCAAATCATTAGGGTTGATTCCTATCCCATAATCCATAAGGGTATGTTGCCCTATGTATTCCATGTTTAAAACTTGCATAAAATTAATTTATATGATTATATAAATTTTCTCACTAGAAACTTGTTCCAAGGTTTTAAAAATGTAAAGAGACATGAAAATATGGTCTTGTAGGTGATATTCCATACCATGCCATGTATTCTTATATATTTTAATAGGATACTTATATGAAAAATTGAAATATTTAATTGAATTCCCTAAAATTACTTAAGGGGATGCTCAAGTAAGTGTATTGGATTCTTGAGTTGGACTTGCACGATTCTAGTGCTAAATATTATCTCTAAAGATTTATGTCACACCAATTCTGAGAAGATTATGGTTTGAAAGGCCAAGACTCCCACATCATTTTTTTAAATTTAAGGAAATGGGTTATAATCAAAACCCCACACAAGGACATTATTGGGGTAACTAGTTCCTAGATAGGAATTGTACCATCATCAAGGCATTTGGCTCTAATTTCATGCCACATAAATTGCTAATTTGGGTTCCTTCAAGAGTTGTATATTTGGAGGATGTTTGACAAATGAATAATGTCAATCACAATATTTTTAGAAGCCATAAAAGGAAATGCATTCTCCCTACTCAAGCCATGTTTTTAGACTTTACTATATAAAGTAATGCAGGTTATGATAGAATCACATATATTGTTTTTTAAATTCAATACAGAATGTGTGAATGCAAGAGATTGTGGTGTTGAAGGATTCGTAATGGCACACCTTGTTGATCAATTAAATAAAAAGAACACACAAGAACTTCCAAACCAAAATAACAGAGGCAATAATGATACGAAGTTCAAGAGATAACCAGAGAATCATTTACTTCAACATTCTGCTACAATTACGATAGGAAACAGAGAACGGTTCCTTATAATGTACAATGAACATAAACCATTTCATTCACAATGTTTTTGGGCTTATTACAAAAGTTACTCAATCCCTTGAGGAATCAGTCTATCTAATAAAAAATCAAATATTATACTTTCCACGGGCTTCTATGACCTTCTTCCTTACAGGCCTAATTGATCAATAGGATTGGCTTCTTACTATCGGTCTCCCTCTTGTTTATTTTGTTGTAGGAATTCAACCAACTCTTTGCCTAGCCCAACCAACCCCCCAATGCACAAACAATATTGTTCAAATAGAATGGTAGTTGATTCTCCAAATCACAACTAACAAATGAACTAGAAGATGATTCTATAACTGTTAGGTCGTTTATACTTGTCTTCCTGTCACTGTTGCGACAAAAAGCTGTAAAAAAACTGCTCCCGTGACATCAAACTCAAAATTAACAAATGAAAAGGGGGTTTGATTCCCTTCAACATAAGCATAAGGCTTTTTATTGTTAGGAATAAGAAGTCTAACGGTTGCATGATTGTTCATCTTCCCAGACTCTTCACTTGATAGCTGAATATGATTGTATAAATAGATGAGTACACGCCATATAAACTTGATTTGGTAAATAGAAGTTATTCCCTACTTTGAGTGTGGATGTAGGCAAATTTGCCAAACCACGATAAATAGTGTGTTGTTTGCTTTTCTGTTTTTGTTATCATTTTCTCTGTTTGTTCTAATCCTTACAATTGATATCAAAGCCATGTTGGCTTGAGCAGAGATGGACGAAGAAGGAGAAGATAAAACTTATAACTTTTATGGCAGTTTTACGTTCCATGTAAAACTATGTGTCAAGCACCGCGTACATTGGTGGGATGACTGGAAGAAAGAGGGGGACTCAATTGAAGAGGAGAATCCTGCGAAAGAGAAGGATGTTGGGATTCTCATTTGCTCTCCTCTTGAGCCAGCTTTGGCACTTATTGGCCAAACTGTTAATGGTCGGGAAGTTGTTGGCATTCGTGTGGTGAAGTTTGAACCCCATGATGCATCGGTTGGAATTTCTTGGCAGAAAGATGTTGGAAAAGAGGTTGTTGTTGAAGAGGATGAACTCAAGAGATTGTGGGAGGAAGAGTGTATGCCATTGGAGACCCAAGTTGAATCTATTGTTGACTCCCAAGATGAGGAGGGTGCAGATTGGAGTGAGGTAGCAGGGCAAGGAAGCCTAGGAGAAATTTTGGCTTCGAAGAGATCTGCGGATGGCATGGCCTTGGTGAAAATAAAGAGGCACTCTCATGATGATGACAACCTTTGCACAGATAATTTCATAGAATCCTACGAGCCTATGGACTTAGATGAAGAAGTGCAAGATGAAAGATGGTTTCATGGTTTACAGCGGAAGAGGTCTTTGACAAGAGCAGAGGAAAATGGGAAACACTCCAAGCGAAAGGTGTCACAGACAAAGAAGGGAGATATCATTCCCCACCTTGATTTGATGGATGTAGATGGAAAGGAGGCTACCCTATTAAATTTGCTACCAGTGAAGTGTGAAGGATTCAACTGCTAGACTTTGGAGATGCATGAGGAATTACTCCCGCAATATATAAGCATGATGGGGCCACAGGAGATTGGACTTCAAACTTAGGAACTACGACTGGTTTTCAAGGATCACATGACCCCCGCCATGGAGAACATGGTGGAAAATCCTCATGGTGGCCCTCATCAAAGTCACCACAGTAGGAAGGGCAGTCTTCACTTCATGCAACACAGTCCTCACACCATGCAACATAATCCTCAGACGATGTTGGGCGCTCACCACAACATGCTGGGCAAACCACATGTTTTCCATGAACCTCTATCTTCACAGGCTCACAACAGGGGTGTCCTCCTTCGTAGACTATGGATGATGTCTCTGCGGAAGATCAATCTTGCAGTTCATCTCTTGCCTCGTGCTCTCAAGGGGATAAAAATCAGAAATATGCATCGAAAAAGAGATAAAAGCTTCAGTTTTCATGGCCAAAATGCTCCAATGGAAACTCTCGACAAGATCAAGAAGTCTATAGCTACTAAATGTAGGGAATCGGGGAAATATGCAGAGTGCATAGGCACTAGGGTGGTGTATGTTCAATGCCACGTCACAATTGGGAGTAAACATGCAAAATACATCATGACAGAATCCTATGGAAATGGCTACGATGGCGTGTAGAGTGCTAGTGAAACCATAAGCGCTCTCTCTGATCTTCTATTTAATGATGATGATTTTAAAAATTTTCCGACAGGAAATGTAGGCGAAGGCCAGATCCAGCGTGGCGACGATATGGAAGTCTGTGCTAATGTAGAAACAGAGGAAATGATGGATCCTGTAAAGCCATTACAACACGATTGCAATAGGCATGAGAAATCTGACAGGGAATCATACTTCTGGGCCCTGGCACACCTTACGGCTGGGGAAGATGTAAACGTTTTTGGCAGCTTGGTACCAGAAACTATCGATGGTGTCACATATGACAACTTGCACATGATATTCGCCCAGCATGGGCTACTCGTGGTATTCGCTCAGAAGGGCGTTATGGATTGTAGCAATAACCGTCATAAGAATGCACTCGATAGCATCCTGTGCAGCACAGATACCCTGTTTCTTGTGGTACCGCAATGTCACTTTGCAAATTACGTGTGCCTGAAACCACAGGAAGAGAAGAATGAGGAAGACAGGTCAAAGATCGATGATTTGTGTGGCTCTCCCATGAGTGTTAGGAATCTGGCAGGGACGTCGTGGTTGAAGGATTTGTGACAGCTTAGGGCTGTGTAGTTGCAGTGGTTGAATGACTCAATTGGGTCTCTGCTCATCATTGGTGAGGAGTGTGTGGAGTGCTCGGAGGCCTTGGAAAAGTACTTCCTAATGGACATGCATTCAAATGAAAAGGGACTGCTTTTGATCTTTGAGGACACCACGGGGAAACCATGACGGTTCCATTACTCCTATTGGAACAGCAGCCAGAACTACGTTCTCACCCAGGACTGGAGCTAGTTCATGAAGGACAAGAGATTGGTTGTCGGTGACATTGTTTTCTTTCACAAAGGGACCCATAATTGTATTATGAACGTAGGTGGAAGTACCATAGACAGGCCGATGGGTGAGATTCACTATGTTGATAGATGGTCTCTTGAGTCTAAGAATGTTGCAGATACGGTGGTGCAAAGGGTTGTCACAGTCTCGAAGTTGGCATCATATGCTTAGTTCAAGGAGAGCATTTTGGAAGAAATAATGCATAGAGGGTTGCCAGAAGTGGTGAGACTGGAGGAAGAAGACGGTTCAAGAATTGATCTAAATTTGTAATCTAAGTTGAAAGCCCTTTTCCTTATGGTAGTGGAAGATCTTGTCCTCCTAGAGATTGGTATTCTCATGGATATAGAGAATCGAAGCAGCAATTCTTCACAGTCATTACTCAATTCATATGAGGAAGAAATGTTTAAGTTTTCAGATAGGCAAGTTTTTGTGTGGTTATTATAGCCAACTAATGGTGATCTATCTGAGAAGGGGAGCAGAGAAAGTGGTGTTCCTAGTTATGAATTTATGGGTGCATTAATATTTGATTCCGATTTGCGTTGGAAAAGGCTTATTCGAAGTGTTCATGAACAAAAGTTCGTGAAGTTAAAATCTCGCAGTCTGGTTAGAATGTGAGTTTTGAAATGGAAATGCAGGGATGTTGTTGTGCATGGATGTACCAGTTAGCCTTCAGGGGGAGATTGTTAGGAATATGAAGTCTAATGGTCGCATGACTATTCATCTCCCTAGACTCTTCACTTGATAGCTGAATATGATTGTATAAATAGATGAGTACACGCCATGTAAACTTGATTTAGTTAATAGAAGTTACTCCCTGCTTTGAGTGTGGATGTAGGCAAATTTGCCGAACCACAATAAATCGTGTGTTGTTTGCTTTTATGTTTTTGTTATCATTTTCTCTGCTCGTTCTAATCCTTACATTTATTACATCCAACTAATTTGTAGAAACAAACTACACAACAAAAGACCAAAAGAAATAAACAAAGAAACATAAGGAAAAGAGAGAGGGAAGGTGATGCCCCTACATCATGTTGGCAATATTACATTATAAGGATATTGAGAAGGTTGTTGATGATTATGGACATAACTGATTAAAGATGTTTTACTATCTTGATATTATTATTTTTTCATTGATGTCAAGAAATTGATTTTCTAATTTAGTATGATGTTGCCATATCTTGAGAAATATGATATGAAGATTTTAAAGGAGTCGGTAAAGACACAGGAAAGAATATGGTGAATAAGGGGATAAGTTATTCAATGGGCAACTCAACCAAGTTAGACAATGATGAGATCTTGATGTTTTAGATTGTTTTAACATCATACATATGTTGTAAAAAGTAAAGCTTAATACTATACTATGTTATCAAGCAAAGAACCTAGTCGGTAAACCCTAAGGAACCTAGTCGGTAAACCCTAAGGTTATCGCAGTCGGTTAATGAAGATAGAATGTCTACCAAGTGAAGTTTAGTATTCACCGAGTTGTAACCGAGCTATAACAGAATGCATTAAATGTTTACATGTGATATTTAATGAAAGAAGTTGATGAGATGGAGCGGATCAATGATTGGCAAGCCATGGAAGAAGTTTGTTAAATGAATCTAAGGCAATGGAAAGTCAGCAAGAAGATCTACAGCTCAGATTGAACCGCATTACCCTAACACAATTTCCAAGGCGGGGTAAAACATTTTCAGATCGAAAGATACAACGAACCTGGACAAGATTGAAGATTTGATGGCTATGATTGATCATGGGAAATGTGATCAAGGAGATTAAGCGGTTAGAAGATTGTTTATAAATAGGAAACTATTGATAAAAAATGCATGCGGGCAAGTGTATGCACAGGGATGCTACATAGTGATTACCGAGCACAGAAGCTTGAAGACCTATTAGAATAATAGAGTATTGATGCCCAACAGATAGACAATATTACTTCTATGTCTAGATTGTATTGAACAAATAGGAATCTGCTTTAGCATTTTAGATGTGAAGTTGTAGATAGATTGTATTACTGTTATTTTGTGAAAGTGACGGGAAATCTCTTAACCAAGTGGACTTAACAGTCTTATATGTAAATCCTCTAACAAGTGACATTCTGATTGAGTGTTTGAAATCCTTTGACAAGGTCACTTCTAATAAAGTGAAGATCCTAACAGATCTAAGGGAAATCCCTCAACTGGGTCACATCTAGCAATGTGTTTGTAATCTTCAACATGATTTTCTTTTAACCGAGCATACTCTAGAAGAGTATATTTTTTAGTGGGTCCAAAATCCCAGAGTGGTTTTTCCCTATTTGGGTTTCCACATTAAATCTAGTGCTATAAGGTTTATATTGTTCATATGCTTTTGAGTTTGCATGTTTGACAGTTTTTGGTTATATGACTGATGTATATATTACCGAGGTTGAATCTGATGTTTTTATGGATGATTAAGTTTGTATGATTCAACCCCCCTCTCATCTTGTTGGCTATTGGATCTGTACTTATATTAAGTATCAAAACTATCAATTGGTATCAGAGCTTTGGAGTCCGAAAGGAAAGTTTAAAGGCACTTGAGTTAAAGATCCAAAGATGTAAAAGAGGGATGCACCTAAGCTGAATAAGTCAAGTTTCTCTACATGGTAGAAAAGGATGAAGCTACATCTATCAGGAGTTGGAGAATATTCTATATACTATCTGGAGAATGATTTTGTTGCACCGAGCACCTATCCATTGACTATGGAAGAGATAAAGGCGAAGCAAGAACATATTCAAGCAATGATTGAAATAACATCTGCATTGACCGATTCTGAGTTTAATGATTTAGAAGGCTGCAATGATGCAAAGGTAATGTGGACTAAGCTCATATTTGTATATGGAGGAGATGAACATGTTCAAAGAGAAAAAGTTGATAGTTTAAGAGGACAACTTGAATCTATGAGGATGAATGAAGGTGAGAACATAACCCAGTACAATACAAGACTAAAGGAGATTGTAAATCAAATCAAAGGAGCAGGAGAAACTATTGAAGAAAAGGATGTGACAAGTAAGTTGTTAAGATCCCTTCTACCTACCTATGCAATCCAAGTCTCTGCAATCAATGAATTGAGGTCTGTACCTAATATGCCATTTTCCTTGGATGCTACTATTGGTAAGCTACATGCATTTGAGTTAAGTAATTTTGATAACAGTGGGTCATCGACAAATAAAGTTGAATCTGCATTTAGTTCTTTTCATATGAATGAATCTAATGATTACAATGAAAGAAAGTATAAGTACTCTGAAGGAGATCATAGTGCAGCAAGTGAAAGGTTTCAGAAGAACATGGAGGAGGTACACAAACTGTATGGAGAAATCAGAAAGCAAGAAGAGTTTGAAGCACTATTGGCCAAAAGGTTATCGAGAGGCAAAGGTAAGTATAAAGGAAAACTACCTTTGAAATGTTTCAATTGTGATAAGATTGGACATATGGCTTCTAACCGTCCTGACAAAGATTTCACTGAAAAGAGAGATTATCAAGATGACAGACAAAAAGATAACCATTACAGAGGACACCGAGACTTCAAAAGAAGAGATAGAAAGACATGTTTAATAGCTAATGAAGAATCTGAAGATGATACATCAGATGAGACTGATACAGAGGAAGTTGTTTATGTGGCTACCAAGGATGGATCAGATGAAGAAAGGTATAAAGAAAAAGCCCTAATATCTCACATAAACACTAATGATTCTTGGATTATAGATAGTGGATGCTCACATCATATGACAGGAGATAAACATAAGTTTGTTATGTTAGAAGATTATGATGGAGGCTATGTTAGATTTGGTAATGATGCACCATGTCCGGTAAGAGGTAAAGGATCCATAACACTTTTTGATAAAGCAAGATGCAATGATGTTTATTGGGTTGAAGGTTTGAAATATAATTTGTTGAGTGTAGCACAACTAAACAACATAGGTTACCGAATATAATTTCAGAAAGGAATTGTCAAAGTTCATGACAAGAATGGAAAGTTAGCTGCTACCGGGACACAAACAAAAGGTAATACATTTCACCTTGACTCAACTCACAATAAGTGTTTGCATGCAAAGATTGATAATACCTAGTTATGGCATAAAAGGTTTTGTCATGTTAATTTTGATAATCTGATCAAGATATGTAAGAAGCATAGAGTAAGAGGTCTATCGAGTCTTGAAAAACCTGAGAATGCTATGTGCTGATGATGCCAAACGGGTAAAATGACAAGATCAATCTTTACAATTAAGTCCTACACTTCTAAGGGAATTTTAGATCTTGTGCACACTGATCTTTGTGGTCCTATGAAAGTTCAAAGTTATTATGGTGATAAGTATTTCATATTATTTGTGGATGACTATTCAAGGATGATGTCAGTAATGCTTTTAAAAGAAAAATCAGAAGCTTTTCAAATGTTTAAGTGTTACAAGGCTAGAGTTGAAAATGAAACAGGAAGACAACTGAAATGCCTTAGATTAGATAGAGGAGGAGAGTTCACATCTAATGAGTTCAACCTATTTTGCAATGATCATGGTATTAAAAGACAAGTCTCTGCACTGAGAACTCCACAACAAAATGGAATAGCTGAAAGAAGAAATGGATCTATTGTGGATTGTGCTAGAACAATGATGTTTGAGAAGAAGGTTCCACAAACATTTTGGAGAGAAGCAATAAGCACAGCTGTTTACACCTTGAACCGAGTTCAATTGAAGAAAGGTACTTTGAAGACACCTTATGAAATCTGGTATGGCAAGAAACCTAATGTAAGTTATTTTAAGATCTTTGGAAGTAAATGCTATGTTCATAAAGATGATAGAAATGGCAAGTTTGATCAGAAAAGTGAAGAAGGAACATTTCTAGGATATTCTTCTAGAAGCAAAGCATTTAAATGTCTGATCAAATCATCTAACAAAATAGTAGAAAGTGCAAATGTGAAAATTGATGAATTTGCAGAAAGAACTGATGAAGGGAATTCCAAAGAACTGGAAGACTATGATGAATTTGTCTATGTGCAACCGAGAAGTCCTACCAAGATAACTGTTGAAGAAAATTTAGAAAATATCTAGTTACCGAGTGATGAAGAAGATCATATAGAACCTACCGAGCCTGTATTAGCCAAGTATGTCAGAAGACACCATGCACCAAGTCAGATTATAGGAGATAAGGATGATCCAGTGATGACAAGGAACAAACTGAGACAGAACACATGTTTGATATCTGAATTTGAATCGAGAATTGTGAAAGAGGCATTTAACAATGAAGACTGGATAAATGCTATGACTGAAGAGATTGATCAAATCAAGAAGAATGACACATGGACACTGGTCCCAAGACCGAAGGACAACAATGTAATCGGTACAAAGTGGATCTTCAGAAACAAGCTAAATGAAAAAGGTGAGGTCATTCGGAACAAAGCAAGATTAGTTTGCAAAGGTTACGCCCAAGAAGAAGGAATTGATTATGGTGAGACTTTTGCACCTGTTGCTAGACTCGAAGGAGTTAGAACATTGTTGGCATATGCTGCTTTCAAAAACTTCAAGGTATATCAAATGGATGTCAAATCTGCATTTCTGAATGGAATATTAGAAGAAGAAGTTTTCATTGAACAACCTGAAGGATTTGTTGAAGACAATGATAAAGATCAGGTATGTAAATTGAACAAAGTTTTATATGGTCTGAAACAAGCACTGAGAGCATGGTATGAGAGATTGCACTCTTATTTGATTAAGATTAGTTTTATAAGGACAAGTGAGAACAACAACATGTACATGAAGAATGATGAAAATGGAATACTAATCTCAGCCATATTTGTTGATGATATTATATTTTGTGGAAATGACTCTTTATGCAAGAACTTTGGAAATGAAATGATCAAAAAAATTGAGATGTCATTAATCAGTGAGATAAAGTATTTTATAGGCTTACAGATACTGCAAATGAAAAATGAGATTTTCATTACTCAATCGAAGTACATAAAGGAAATCTTGAAGAAATTTGGAATGGAGGATTCAAAACCAATAAGTACTCCTATGACTACCAACTGTAAACTATCAAAGAATGATGAATCTGCATTTGTTGATGACACTTTACCGATCTATGATTGGAAAGTTACAATATGTTGTTCACAACAGCCCAGATATAGCACATGCAGTAGGTATTGTTGCAAGATTCTCTGCAGATCCTAAGGAAATCCACATGACTGCAATCAAAAGAATTTTCAAATACTTGAAAGGCACTGAAGATTATGGCTTAGTATATCAAAAAGGACATGATTTTGATTTAAAAGTTTATACTGATGCTGATTGGGTAGGCAACATTGATGATAGAAAAAGAACAAGTGGAGGAGCTTTCTTCTTAGGAGAAAGACTAGTGAGTTGGCTTAGCAAGAAACAAGGATGTGTTTCTCAGTCAACAGCCGAAGCTGAATATGTTGCAGCAACACTGAATTGTACCAACATTGCATGGATCAACAACTATTGGAAGGTATAAATGAGAAAGTTACCGAGCTAGTAACTATATTCTGTGAGCTAGTAACTACATTCTGTGACAATACTAGTGCCATTAATATTTCAAAGAACCTTGTTATGCACTCTAAGACAAAGCACATCTCTATCAAATATCATTATCTTAGAGAAGAAGCTCAAGAGAAGAAAGTGGTGTTGGAATATGTTAACACAAAGGAGCAGATAGTTGATATCTTCACCAAGCCACTACCAAAGGACACTTTTGAATATCTCAGTAGTAAGTTATGGGTCCTACCCCTATCTTTTACTCATTGACCGAGTTCGGTGAAAGCATCACTTCGACGACTCTATTGAATATCTTTTGGGGAGCTGATGCTGGATTGATACAATTTAGAAAGTTTTTCTGAAAGTGTACTAGAATTAATACTAGGATAATACAGAGAATGATATAGGGAACAGGAATTGAAGACAAATGCTCTAACCAAGACTCGATACACAATAACAGGCAATAACTTCTTATAGAAAGAAATTATGTTTTAGTTCTTTTTCTTTTTGGCATTGTTGTCAAAGGGGGAGAAGACCTAAGGAGGAGAAGACCAACAAAAGGGGAGAAGACCTGAGAAGATTGAAAAAAAAAAAACCAGAAGAGGAGTCTAATGAATGGGGGAGAGCATTTCAGCATTTCAGAATCACAGCAATCCGAATTTTTTTTTTAAAGATAAAATCAATTGGTTTTGCCATCAATGCCAAAGGGGGAGATTGTTGGCAATATTACATTATAAGGATATTGAGAAGGTTGTTGATGATTATGGACATAAATGATTAAAGATGTTTTACTATCTTGATATTATTATTTTGTCATTGATGTCAAGAAATTGATTTTCTAATTCAGTATGATGTTGCCATATCTTGAGAAATAGGATATGAAGATTTTACAGGAGTCGGTAAAGACATAGGAAAGAATATGATGAATAAGGGGATAAGTTATTCAATGGGAAACTCTACCGAGTCAGACAATGATGAGATATTGATGTTTTAGATTGTTTTAACATCATACATATGTTGTAAAAAGTAAAGGTTAATACTATACTATGTTATCAAGCAAAGAACCTAGTCGGTAAACCCTACGGAACCTAGTCGGTAAACCCTAAGGTTATCCCAGTCAGTTAATGAAGATAGAATGTCTACCGAGTGAAGTTTAGTATTCATCGAGTTGTAACCGAGCTATAACAGAATGCATTAAATGTTTACATGTGATATTTAATAAAAGAAGCTGATGAGCTGGAGCGGATCAATGATTGGCAAGCCATGGAAGAAGTTTGTAAAACGAATCTAAGGCAATGGAAAGTCGGCAAGAAGATCTACAGCTCAGATTGAACCACATTACCCTAACGCAAGTTCCAAGGTGAATGTGCAAGTTCCAAGGCGGGGTAAAACATTTTCAGATCGAAAAATACAATGAACTTGGACAAGATTGAAGACCTGATGGCTATGATTGATCATGGGAAATGTGATCAAGGAGATTAAGCGGTTAGAAGATTGTTTATAAATAGGAAAGTATTGATAAACAATGCATGCAGGCAAGTGTATGCACAGGGATGCTACATAGTGATTACAGAGCACAAAAGCTTGAAGACCTGTTAGAATAATAGAGTATTGATGCCCAACAGATAGACAAGATGTGAAGTTGCAGATAGATTGTATTATGTTGGCATATCAAAAGAGCATGGCTTTGCAGACATAAATCATCACAATGTATAGAAATAGTATCATAAATTATCTTCATCATATGATATATTGAATATAAATTAATAGAAGATGCAAGTATATACAATGTGAATATACCAATAATGATAAAAAAAATATAATTTATGTTAATACGAATTCGTGTCTACGTCTGGTTCACCCAAATTCATAAGCTAATATTTTATGTAATGATTATTATTTTTATTTATAAATTCAATTAAAGTTTTTTAATAAATTCATACATTATTATATATGTTATTATCATATAATATAATGGATATTATATTATATAATATAATAGTATTGTGTATTTATATTACAATATATAAATATTCAATATTATTTTATATTTAATTATTGATTAACAAATTTAAACTCTTTTTTCAATTTTTTTTGAAATCGATGATCCAAGTTCTCAAACTCAAACTAGTGCCAAAACCCAAACCACAACTTAAAATATAATAATACTAACAAGGCCATGTAGTAGCATAGTTCCTACCAAATTTTGTCAGAACAATTTTTTTAGTCAATTGAATCTTATTAAATCAAAGTTTAGTTTGGTTGGTGTAATTAATTATTCAAGTTGGATGTTATTACACCTTACTTAAGTTTACTTAGGATAATGCATTTCATAGTAGTTTGGGTATGAGACACTTGGGTGTTGATGCCACATTGGGATAGTGTGTGTAGGAGAATTTCTACCTTTTGTGGTCTTGTTGTTACACTCTGAATTATTAAATCAAAGTTGATGTTGTTGGTGTAATTAATTATTCATGTTGGATGTTATTACAACTTACTTAGGTTTACTTAGGATAATGTATTTCATAGTAGTTTGGGTATGCGACACTTGGGTGTTTGTGCCGCATTGGGATAGTGTGTGTAGGAGAATTTCCACCTTTTGTGGTTTTTTTTTTACACTCCACATTTAGTGGGTGATCCACCTCATGTGGAATATTATATTGTTTCTCCTACCTACCACACCTATTTCCTACCTACCCTTGTTTCTTATTGAACCACATGTCATTTTTGTGTGCTCACATATCCATATAGCCTTGCCTATATAAGCAAGCTCATATTCATTGTATGTAACTATTGAACAACTATTGATCATTCATCTATTGATGAGAATATAATTTATTCTTGTCCTATATTTTGTCTCTCTATTTTGTACTTTTCATTGAGCTCTTGATCATGGAAAAATCTCACATGGTATCAGAGTCATTAGAGCATCATTGATTTGTCTTTGAGAGGCATTGTTGAAAGCTTGCATTTTCAGATCTGAGGAGCAACATCTTTTGGAGGCATCCTAGACTAGATTTGACCTTGCCATTGAATCCGGGTGGCCATTTCGATGAATTTTGACTATAAATTCGCCTATATTGGGTGAAAGTGCAATTCGGGGCTTGGAGGAAATTTTTTGCCCAATTAGGGCGGTACGATACAAATTTTTCAAAAAAAAAAAAAGTATTTTCTGTGAAATTATTTTAATTTCTTTATTTTTAAATATTTCACAGAAAATTTATTGATTTGAAAAGTTAAAAAAAAATAAAAAATATTTATATATTATAAATTTTGAGGGGGTCCCGTGACCACCCCCTCGTACGTGTCCTAGCCTGCCTCTGTCACCTTTTTGCAAGGCTGTTCTAGTTGAGGGTACCGCCGCTAGAACTCCTTTCTCCCGTTGGTATCTCCTCTTCTGATCGCTCCTGCTAGCAACTCTCGACATCCTCCTCGACGACCAGTCCGTTCACCGGCAATTGCTGCGTTATCACTTTCTGGCCCATCCTTTTCTACTAGTGCTGCTCCACCCGACGCTGCCCCCGTTCTCGTCCGATTGACAGTCCACATGAGCGCCACACGACCTGCTCACTCACCTGCCACACAGTTGTCGAGTCAGAATGACCACCGCCACTTGTCTGCCATGCTGCACCACATTCGTCAACCATCCAATAGACACAACGGCCCTGTCATCAGCCACCTCAACGCCATGCAAGTAGCTGAATCATCGCCACATGAGAGACACGTCATTGGACACGCAGTAGATTCATACGCATGACAACCAGCTCATCTACCCCATCAGTGGTCACGTGGCCGCCACATCAGTGAACAAATTGACAGTCCATATAGACATGTGGCCACCACGTCAGCACCATACCTGCACAGTTAGCATAACACATCACCCTGTCGTATGACACTTGGCCTTATCCAATTGGTCCACGACATTAGTCTGTACTGTACGGATGCCACACACGCATGGATGAATTTTTGGTGATAGCTATATTGCCATCAAATCTAACATAGTGGCTTTTTGACCTCATCATTTTTTTGAAATTTATGACCCCCTCACCGTTGAGCTTTTTGATTTTGCAGTTCAACTTCAAATGGCCATATCTTGCTCATTTTTGCTCCTTTTTTGGTGCAATTTTTTTTGAAATGGGCCAATTTTTCGTGTACTTTCTCATGGTGGCATTATTTTCTGATTTTGGTAGACATATTTTTCAGAAATCATAGTTTTTGGTGACTATACTTGTTCAATCCCCGTTTCTGCAACTTCTGAGACTCCATTTGGGCTCATGCAAACTCGTTTTCATGTGTCATTTTTTTTGGAAGTGCATAATTTTTTGCCTACTTTCATAATCTACTATCAGTTTGTAGTGATTTTGAGTAGAAATTATACTTTCAACATATGGTCCTTTTTGGTTAATTTGGCACTTGTATTGCATAGATCTATCTTTTTGGTCTTTTGCATTGTTGTTCTTAGCCTATTGGGGTAGTTGTAAAATAAAATCAGAAGTCTACCTTGCCATTGTTTGCAAGTGGCCTATTGTACACACTACATATAAAATGCCAAAATCATCATTTTTGGGGGGGGTGTCTCTTGTGCTTTTGTGCTCTTGTGTTCTTTCCTTTTGCTGCTATGGGTTCTCCTAAATTTAATCTCTTAACTCCTCATAATTATGCTACTTGGAAAATTGATGCATGAAGTAAACTTATGGAAAAAGGACTAACTCATTATATTGATGGAACTATTGTTGCTCCCGCTAATCCTAAGGCTGATCCTATTTCTCACTTGGATTGGCTCACTAAAAATATCATGGAAATTGGTACCTTAAGAAAGTATGCATCAAAGGATCTCATCTTTCATATTGAGAAATGTACCTTAATTAAGGATGCTTGGCAAAAGTTTCAAGACTTGTACGCTCAAGTTGATGATTAGGGAATATCAGATTGATAGTGATCTCACCATGTTAGATCCCAAGAAATTTGATACTATACAAGATTATGTCACTAAGGTGAAAGAGTTGAAGGCACAACTCAAAGATTGTGGCACTGATAAGAAGGATACTCAATTGATCTTCAATTTGACAGGCAAGCTTCTACAAGAATATGCAGCATTTGTTTCTAGTTTCCAAACCCATAGGATGACAATGGGTTCAAGCTACACAATGCTACATTTGATGCTTTCGCCAAAATGTTGATGATGGAACAAACTAAGTTGATAAGCATGGGCATTCTTAAGATTTCTAGTTCTCAAGCATTAGTGGCAAATCAAGGGAACAAAGGAAATCAAGGAAAGGACAACTCAAACAAGAAGAAATGGCAATCAAATCCTAAGGACAAAGCACCACCTTCTCCACAACAAGGAGATTCATCCTCTTTCAAGAAGGACAAGTCACCAAAGAAGGAGATTCCTACTTGTGCCTATTATAAAAAGGTTGGTCATGAGGAGCATCGTTGCCATTATAAGAAAATTCATGGGCTCACACACATCCTCAAAAGGCACAACATTGATTTGCCTAATTCCTACAAGAAGGAGGATTCATCAACTTCCGCTTCCTCACATTCAAAAGGGAAAGGGAAAGCATTCATGGCTTCTACAAGTGGGAAGACTCACTCTTTTGGGACAAGAAAATGAAAATCTCTTTGTGCTACCACAAGTCATGATTCAGGGAGATGGCTTCTAGATTCAGGGGCTTCTCATCATATGGCATATTTATAGTCTATGTTCTCTACATTTGAGCCTTGCACCATGCTGTAGATTTTGATGGGGAACCATACATATATGGATGTAATTGGGAAAGGAACTATTTCCATTGGGGATAACTCCTTCAATGATGTGTTGTGTGTACCCCATTTGACAAATAATCTCCTTTCCATCTATCAAATCATAGATGGGGCAACTAAGAGAAATGTGGAGTTCACACCTAAGTTAGTTTTCATTATAGACTTGGAGACTAGAGATATCATTGCGACTGGGGTGGTTGATCATGCATCTCGGTTATACTCCTTTTTCAGATTTTGTTGATGGGGATGATTTCACATATGACAATTCTTCACATGATGATTCTACACATGATGATCATACTTCTTGTGATGATTCATATTTTGAGGAGAACTTTGGGTACTTGAACTTGGGGATTCTCACATGTGACCTCCTTCTTGAGCCTTCCATTTCATCTCCTCCTATTGATATCACATCACCTCTTACACCTGATGATGCAGATAGTGCGACAATTTTACCTTCTTGTG
This sequence comes from Cryptomeria japonica, assembly GCF_030272615.1. Taxonomy (NCBI): domain Eukaryota; kingdom Viridiplantae; phylum Streptophyta; class Pinopsida; order Cupressales; family Cupressaceae; genus Cryptomeria; species Cryptomeria japonica. The sequence goes on along the minus strand of NC_081412.1, from coordinate 407,032,869 downwards.
ATTCAATGTAGTAGGATATTCCTTGTCTTCTAGCTTCAGTTGATTGGGATCCCTACTTGACAGACATTGTAGGTTTGTTTGTGGAGTCCTACATTGTATATTTGGGAGGCATCATTGATGACATTCATCTTCTCTTTGATGAAGATGATCCTTCTTCGATTGTTGCGAGGGAACACTCTGACCCTCTTGTTCATTCTCTACATGATCATTCTTTCGAGGTTGACATGATCATATGTACACCAGTTGGAGGAGGTCTCGTTATCCTTAGAGGAGACATGTGAGTCTTTGGGATGTGTTCTACATTCATCTCCACTAGATCTTGGAGTTCTTTTTTTAGTAGTGTGGAGCAATTCACCACCTTTGGAGGGGGTATCTTTCATCATCGACATGGGGACACTTGAGCAGTTTTCCAAGATTTCTTTCATCATGAGTTTTTTCCCTACTTCCCTTCATGATTTGGGAGACTTCATGGATACACCTTTGGTTTTTTTCTTCCCAAGGGGAGGAATGTTGTTCGACGATCATGGAGCAGTTTATTCATTCATCTTTGAGCTTCTACCATTGGTGCAGATTCTACATTGAGGGGGGGCTACCTAGCTTCTCTTCTTCTCTCATATGGGGGGGACTTTTTCCTCACATGGGGTTTTGTTCCTCACACACTTCTATGAGAGTTCTCTTGTATATAGTTTTCATCTCTCTTTTGGGGGAGAGTTTTTTCCCATTGGGTTTTTCTCTCTTTCCCCGCTTTATGAGAGATTTCATTGCATTGGTTTGTGTGCATTTGCATTTGTACATGGGTACCTAACATGACCTTGTAGTTCAGACTCATCTTGCATTGCTTAGTTGCATTGTAGACTTAAGTGCATTCCTCTAAGTTGCACTTAAGGGGGGGTGTTGGTGTAATTAATTATTTATGTTGGATATTATTACACCTTACTTAAGTTTACTTAGGATAATGCATTTCATAGTAGTTTGGGTATGAGACACTTGGGTGTTTGTGCCACATTGGGATAGTGTGTGTAGGAGAATTTCCACCTTTTATGGTCTTGTTGTTACACTCCATATTCGGTAGGTGATCCACCTAATGTGGAATATTATATTGTTTCTCCTACCTACCACACCTATTTCCTACCTACCCTTGTTTCTTATTGAGTCACATGCCATGTTTGTGTGCTCACATATCCATATATCCTTTCCTATATAAGAAAGCTCATATTCATTGTATGTAACTATTGAACAACTATTGATCATTCATCTATTGATGATAATATAATTTATTCTTGTCCTATATTTTTTCTCTGTATTTTGTACTTTTCATTGAGCTCTTGATCTTGGCAAAATCTCACAAGTTTCGATAGAAAGAAAAAAATGTTTTTGTTTTGAAATAAGATAAAAAAAATTAAATTCAAGGCACCTTTGATTAATGTTAAAGTTGGGTAACATATATTTAACATGTAGTTGATATCAGTATGGTAATTGTAAAATAAATCAACTTTCAATAAATAAGATGTGCACAACTTTGCTAATTAACTGATTGCAACAATTATGCACATTAGGAGAAACCTATCATCCCTATCATTCAATCAAATAACATTTACTGAAAGATATCTTCAATTATTTCTTGGATGGAATGAAATAACTTTATAGCATTTCAATTAAAACTAATCAGAACAAATGTCTTGTTTATCTCTCTTCATTAGTTCTTGTTATAAATAAAATAATCCATATTGTTGAATCAGAAAAGATGTTCATAAAAATTTGTTGAATCAAAAATTAAATTAAAGAAAAAATATAAAAGAACTAATTTTATAGGAGATTTTCTTTGGTATGCATCACCTGCATCTCTCAACATTAAAATTATAACCCAGTCCTAAAATATATCATGAGACAAACTTTGACCGATGCACCACATGGCTCAAGAGAATGCTCCCTACTCCTATTAAATAGATATTGTATATGTTATATTAAATTCCAATAAATTATAACACTTCTCTAAAAAATCCCCCTGCAACTTCTCTCTAGAGAGTTGATGAAGTGTGGTTTTATAAAGTTAAGCTATAAAAAGATGTGGTAATAGAAGGATATCCAATAACCATATTGTAAAGTCCTTTGGACATTCTTGAACATTCTATAATGATGCTCTTTGTTTACTCACCACAAATTTATCCCACTAAAACTTATCCCACTTAAGTAGAATGAAATTAATTGCTAATCTTACTCAGGTTATAAATCTGTGAAAGACTTTGGCATTCCTACTTAATATTTTGTATACCACTTAATAAAATAAAAAATGGATATAATTTGTAAAATTATGTTTTTCAAAGAGAGAATGAACAACTGAAGATAAAAACCTAGAGCTATATGTAAAACAAATTGATACTTGAATTGAAAATTGTGGAAACACTTTCATTTCTTGAATCCTTTCATGAAAAATATTTTGGAGAGTTATTAGTTCAGTGAGAAGTTTATGCTTCATATAATTGTTAAACATTTTACATTCACTATATAGCAGAAGGATTTCTTAGGTAGTTGTATTTGTAATGTCCCCTTTTTAGCAGTTGTCTAACGATTTGTCATTAGCCCATTTTTCCATGGTCCGAAGGGCTAACCTAGACATTTTAGGGACTAATGAGGAAATTGGCCTAGGTGTTTTCAGTTTCGGGCCGATTAGAGGAGATTTGATGGGTTTGTTAGGAACTTACTATTTATAGTAAGTTAGTTTGGGCACAAAGTTGAGTAATTTTTGGTGTGGTTTTGATCAACTTCATTTTGGTGCATTTATTCATTTGCTTGGATTGCAGTTTTTATGAAGGAATTAATTATTCAGGCAAAAATCAAAAGTCTCTAAAATTAAATTTAATTATTTAACTTAAGGGTTTATTTAATGCTGAAGCTAATGTTTTTGATTAAGGAAAAAGCAGGTTTTGAAGGGGCCCCGAAACCCTTTACAAGCAGAACTTAAACAACAATGCTACGAGAAACAGAAAAGAACAAAAACCACAAAAAACCAGTGGAAAACCGAAGAAAACCCAAAAAGCCCCAAAAAGCCAACAGGCCTTCCAGCATTCAGATTTTTTCCAGGGCTTTAGCCAGGGTGTTGCTGATATCATACAACTCTTTGATGTTGTCTTTGAAGTTAGGGGGATCCTTTGCTGAAGCAGTCATAGCTTTCTTGAGACTGGCCCCGGTTCTCTTCGCAATACCACCCATCAGATTAGCATCACCGCTTCCAGTTTGGATGGTCTCTTCCTCCAAGTCAAGATCCACAACCGGTTTAGGAGTGCAGGTATGATCAACAACCTTGGCGATGTCCTCCAGGTTTTTAATGATAGCAGAGAGGATACTTCGGATAACTCCCATCAGATTTTTCATCGCTTCTTTTCCCTCTTCCAATGATTTTACCTTATTCTCCATTTCCTGCTTCCAATTAATCTGCTCTCTATTTTCATCCTCCCTCTTTTCATCCGTTTTAATCCCTTTCTTATCCAGTTTTTTCAGGGTCTTGTAGGTCTATCTATCAAAATCCATTATGGCCTTAGAGAGCTTCTTGAGGTTATCCAAGATAAGCCCTTTACTAGCACTTTCCTTGTCCTCGCTATCCCTATCCTCAGTCAGGTCCTTCTCAGAGTCTTTGTTCATTTCCTTCTTAGAATTCACTCTAGTTTCCTTGTTATCCTTAGGATCCACTTCTTCCATCAGATGGTTGTTGTCCTTACCAGGGTATTCGCTGAGGGTAGGGCTTTCTTGACTAGGCTCATTGTTGTTGCTTTCTTCCTCGTTACCCAGCTCCTCGTCTTTCCAGCTATCTTCACCGTTGGAGTCGTTTGTCTCCATTCCGCTGCTTTCCTTAACAAAGTCCTTTGTTTCCAACCCAGGGATGCTTTTCCTTTTTTTGCTGGAGGATGCCTTCTCCTTGCTAGTTTCTCCCTCTTCCATCTTTCTCTTGCTCGGAGAGGCGAAAATCCTCTTATTCTCTAGCAGGGCGAGGGTTTTGCAATGCTCATAGATGAGTAGCAGAAGCCCGTAGTGGAGAATCGGGCTGGAAGGGTTAGTCCTATGTTTGTTGAGGGACCTGGAGAGGGACCGAAAGAGGTAGTAGAGCAGGGACACCTTTTTGTCATGCCTGAAATGGTTTAAGAGCACGAAGTGGTAGGTGTGGGCCTTGGAAAAATGACCTTCAACCGTGATGTACTCCATAATTGCATTCAGAACCCAGCCCCACAACTTCTTGATGTTTGCAGCTTCCTAGTAGCCCCTAGTAGCCTTGCCAATTTTAGCTCTCTCTTTATCTTTTCGCGGGAATAGGTTAACCGCGTTGTTGGAGACCTTAAGGTCTCGAAAGAAATTAAGCCCAGAATAGGGCATTCTGGTCATAGTGGAAATGAGCTCAGCATCCAGCTTAAACTTAACTCCATAAAGTTTAAAAGAGCCATTAGACTAGTTTTCGGAAATCTTGGAAACGGCTAAGTTAACCCTACCTTTGTCATAGTCCTCAAGTTTCTCCATGAAGCTGGTAAGAGAGCCCTTCTCCAATTTTGCCCAAACTTTTGGCATCACTTTTCAGGTCGATGTATTGTCTGGTTCTTCCCGCCTTAGGTCTCCTCCCATCTTCAAATACGGGTTGTCTGCTCTATTTCTCTCCAAGATATCACCTTGTTTTCTAATGTTGCTCAAGTTTTTGAACTGGGTAACCCACAAAGCGTGCGACACTTTATTAGAGATAATAGAAGATCTGCCATGGCGCCAAGTAATGATGGCCTTTCCAACGAGGCATAAATGATGCTTTTTACTTGTCATGATTAAATTATCCTTCTCTCCCCATATAACAGTCCTTTCTAATGAACTCTTTGATATTTAAATTGAGATCCTCCTTGTGCCAAATCATTTGGGAGTCAGAGTTAACTCCAGTATTTGCTAAGCAATCCACCACGCTGTTTTGCTCTTTGAAGGCATGCTGAATAATGATTTCTTTAAAACTGGCAGTGATCTCCCTAGCTTTCATGATGATATTTTCAATAGACTAGGAAGGCTCCGATTCCCCCTTTAGGCACTTTATGATATTGAGTGAATCTCCCTCAAGCCATATTTTATCATAATTTAGATTTTTGGCTATAATTAAAGTATTCAAGGCTGTAGAGGCTTCAGCAAAATGGCTAGTTTGATTCCCTAGATGACCAGCCACCACCTTAAGACAACTTCCAACAAAATTCCTAACAATGCCCTCATATCCAACTTTACCCAGATTCCCTTTAGAGGCCCCATCAAAGTTAGCCTTAATCCATCCCTGTGGGGGAAAACACTAGACTAGACCTTCTCTTCTAGTCTCCTTGCTAGTAGTAGTGGTAGAAAGGTTCCACCTGTCTTTAAAATCATCTTTAGCAGCAGGTCCTTGATCAGTGCAGTAGAGGCTTTCAAAGATACTCCTAAAGATTTTATCTACAACCACTTCAGGAGAAGCCCTTTTATCCCTAAAAATCCCATTGTTGGGCTCTTTCTAGATATTCTAGATAACAATCAGTAGAGTAAGTTTCCAGGTCTCCACAATTTTAGGATTAGAATTAGGGAAATTCCATTGAAGCCAGGTGTCACCAAGAGAGTTCGAGAAGACCCAACTCAGGTTCCACCTGGAAAGGATGATTTTCTAGATATCCTGGCTAAAGGTGCATTGATTGAGAATATGACAAGCTGTCTCTTCTTCCTTGCAACAAAGAGAATAGTTGTTAGGAAAAATAATACCTCTTTTGTGAATATTGTCGAGGGTTAATACCTTATTTTGGATGAAAATCCAGAAGAAGATATTGACCTTAGGAACTAACTTCTTGTTCCAGACTTTAGCCCAGATGGGAATTTCTTCCACTGGAATATTGTGAATAGCCACAACAGAGGAAATAGAGTATTTCCCATCCAAAGTTTCCCTCCATATCAATCTATCATCTTTGTTGTCTCTAGGGATTTTGGCAGAGAGAGCTATTTGAAGGAACTTGAGTCCCGGACACTGCTAGCTAAAGTCAATCCATTTCCCATTTCTCCAGTAATCTCTAACCATTTCTCCATACCTGCTTTTGAATCAATCTTTCCAATCTTTAAGGATTGGGATTTCCTCCAAAGCTTTATCTAGGATCCATCTATCTTCCCAAAATCTTATCCTCCTCCCATCTCCAAGGTTCCAAGTTCTGCCAGTAGTAGCCCAGCTTTTAGCTAATTGCACAACATTCCATATGGCAGATCCTTCAACATTAAAAGAGTTGTCAAAAAATTCTTCCTCAGAAGGTTGCATATAGAGATATTTGTTTTTCCAGATAGAGCTCCATTCTCTTTCCTCCCCTTTGAATCTCCATATTTGTTTGGCTAATAAAGCTTTATTCATAGAACCAATGTTCCTTAAGCCCAGCCCACTAGAGGCCTTAGGGGAGCAAATTTTATTCCAGGCAATAAGGGGAATTCTGTTTTTAGCTTCCACTCCCGACCAAAGGAACTTTTTTTGGATTTTTTCAATGGCTCCCGCAAACTTTGAGGGGATTTTGAACAAGCTAAGAGCATACATAGGAAGATTTTGGAGAGTGGCTTTGAGCAGAGTGATTTTTCCTACTTGACTTAGGACAGCCCCTTTCTAGCTAGCAAGTTTCAAGTTAATTCTGTCAATTAGCTTGTTCCAGAAGGAATCCTCAGGCTTGAGACACGAAAGAAGCCCCAAATAGGTAGAGGGAAACTCAGAGATGTTGCAACCAAGAATCCTGCCAATCCTTATTTGCCTTTGAACCGAGGTATTGATGAAAAACAGAGAGCTTTTATCCGAGTTGATTTTTTGGCCAGAGGCAGATTCATAGGTATTCAGAATAATCTTCATATTTTTAGCTTCCATGATGGTGGCTTTCCCCCATGGTGATAGAGTCATCAATGAATTGTTCATGAGAGCACACAACATTGGAAGAAGAAGGTTTTAGGCCCTTAAGATTTCTATCTTCCACATTTTTAAGGATGAATCTTCCCAAGCATTCATCAAGAATAGTGAACAGGATAGGGGATATGGGGTCCCCCTATCTGAGACCTCTAGAGATTTTGAAGAAACTGGATGGGGAGCCATTGACAATAACAACAGAGGAGGAAGTTTCCATTAGTTGAGAGCAGAGCTGAATAAATTTGTCACCAAAACCAAACACTTTCATGATCTTAAGGAGAAACTACCAGTTCACTCTATCAAAAGCTTTAGCCATGTCTAACTTTAAGAAGAATCCTTGGTTATTCACCACTCTCAGGGAGTGGATGTTTTCATGAATGGAAATGATGGAGTCCAAAATCTGTCTTCCAGGGACAAAGCCATTCTATTGGATAGATATAATCCTTGGAAGAATTTCCAATAACCTAGAAGTCAGAACCTTAGATAAGATCTTGTAGATAGAGTTACACAAGCTAATGGGTCTAAACTTGTTAAGAGAATCAGTTCCAGGGATCTTTGGGATTAGGACAATGAAGGTAGCGTTCAGTTCCTTTAGGAGTCTTCTAGAGCCAAAGAATTCCTTAACACCATTGCATATGTCAGCCTCCACTATGTGCCAGAAATTTTGGAAAAAAAACATGGGGAAGCCATCCGAACCAGGGGATTTATCCCCCTGAAAGGAGAACACCACCTCTCTGATTTCCAGATTATAGGGGATACAAGATAAAAGGTGGTTGTCAGCTTTCGACAAGATAGGAGGGATAGCTTGTAAGAGGGTGTTTTGCTTGCTGAAATCCAGGATTTCCACATCACCCAGCAGGGTACTGAAATGCTCAAGAGCTTCCTTCCTTATGTCACAATCCTTTGTTAAGATGCCTTTATTGCAATTTAGTCTGGATATTCTATTGGCTGCCCTATGCTTAAGAGTAGTTAAGTGAAAGAAGTGGGTATTTTTATCGCCTTCTTTCAGAAACAAAGCTCTGGATCTTTGTCTCCAGAAAGTCTCTTCATTAGAAATGATGGAGTGGTATTTAGATAAAAGATCATTTTCAGTCGTCCTAAGATCTTCGGTCAACCCCACCTCTTGGATTCTATCCTGAACATACTTTATTTCAGCTTTAACTTGAATTTTGTTCTTGAATATGTCCCCAAAAAACTCTTTGTTCCAGGATTAAATTTTGGCTGTTATGATGTTGAGCTTTTTGGCAATTCTAAAAAGAGCCTTGCCCTCCACTTTAGAGTTCCACCATTCAGCAATGCAAGCTTCCAGAGAAGGATGGGAGAGCCAAGCTTTTTCAAATTTGAAAGGGAAGTTTCTCTTTGTCGAAAAAGAGTTGGCAGTAAAGGAGATGGGGTAATGGTCTGAACCAATTTTGATAACAGAGGCAAGAGAACAATTATACTTAGAAATCTAGTCAGGAGAAATTAAAGACCTATCAAGCTTGACTTGAATCAGATCAGCTCTAGTTCTTCTATTGGTCCAAGTGAAATTGATGCCCTGGAGATCCATATCAATGAGAGCTTGGTCGTTAATGAAGTCCATGAGGTCTTGTTTCCCATCAAGTTGTAAGGGGATACCTCCCATCTTCTCTTCATCTTTGAGTGGGGTATTGAAGTCTCCCATAATAATCCAACTTTGATCAGCAAACTGGAGTCTGTCAGCTGCAAGGCTTTTCTAATATTTAGCTCTCTTGGATTTGGTATTAGGCACATAGACATTAGATAACACCCAGACAAACTTGTCCTTAATATGCTCAAGCTGAACAGAGATCCTATTAGTAGTAGAGATGATTTCCTTTCCAGTAATGGTTTTTTGGTTCCAGAAAATCACAATTCCTCCAGAAGCTCCCTCTGAGTTTGATCCTATGAATCCATTTTCTTTGAAAATTCTAATCTTTTCAACTTTTTCTTTAGACATCTTGGTTTCCTGAACAAGGACTACATCCATTTTATGATCTCTGATGATGTTCTATAACACATCCTACTTATGAGGGGCGTTCAACCCTCTAATATTCCAGGATATTATCTTCATACTTTAACTGGGGATAGGGCTGACTCAATGGAACACTATGTTCCATCAGCATGGTTCTTCCAACTTTCCTGTTCCCTTTGATGTTTTAGGGATGACCTACCTTGCTTTTTGTTCTGACCTCCAACATCTGCCTTTTTCTTGATCTTGCTTCTAGTTGAGATTCCTCCATTGAATTCCTCCTTGTTTGATTTTCTTTCTCTTGATCCGAATATCCAGAGATTCCCATCCAGCAAATCCACACTATGGGAAGGGGTTTTACAGAGGTTGGGCTTTGAGCTTCCATTGGTTAAAAGCAGTAAAGGCTCAGTATCAGAAGGGACTTGAGCTTCATAAAAGCTTTCCTCAGCTAATTTTGATAGAGATAGGGTTGGAATGGTCTCTTCCTTCTCCTGACTCACTGATCCAGCCTCCTGGTCCAGAATGGAGTCTTCCTTCTCCTGACTAACAGATCCAGTCTCCTGGTCCTCTGGGTTTTTTTTATTGTTCAACTCAGTTCCTTGCTCTGCTTCTTTAGTTCTCTCTAGTTGGTCATTGGAGCAAACACAATCTTGTTGGTCATTGCTACTACTCCCATTCCTCTTGGCTTCATTCAAAAGTTCCATCATATCCTTATTTTGGTTACTCTCAATTGTTGATGAGTCTCCTTTTTTATTTATCATTTGCCAAGTCTTTTTGTTCTTGTTGTTGCTATCAATCTTGTTTTCCTTGTTTTTCTTGAGTGAACATGATTTAGCCCAATGCCCCATTTTTTGCAGTGGAAACAAACAAATGGTAGAGTTTCATATTCAATAGCTTGGGACCATTTTCCAAGTTTAGAAATGATGTCTATGGATTGACGCATATCTGTCATTTGATTAAGATTTACGCAGATGCTAGAAAAGACTAACCTTGATTTAGCCGCTATCATCGGGTTGATCGACAAGAGTTCTCTGAAGGATTTCACAATACCCTTGAAGACTTCCTCATTCCAGTGTTCCAACAGAAGACCCGAGAGGCGCGTCTAGACTGGCACCAAAACAAAGAAGGATTCATCGAGGACAAGATTCGGGGCCCATTTTTGAAGAGATAGGGATGATTTGCCAAACATCCAAGGGCCTTCACAGAGTGCTTTATTCATGTCTTCTTTAGAGTTGAAAGCAAAGGTAAAAAACCCTCTGGGCAGTGTTGCCACTTCCACTTGTCCTTTAACAAGCCATTTTCTCCTTATGAAATTCCTAACATCATCAATGTTAGGCCTAAAGCCAGAGAATCATCCGACTAATGTCATAGAAAGGCCAGAAATAGTCATATCGACCACTTTGTCTGGAATAGAAATAGTAAACTGTCTAGAGGCAGGGTCTAAAATGTTTGTTACTTCTGGGAGCCCAGATTTAACCAGCAGTTTCACTCTGAAGAGCGAAGACCATTTTTTTCTTTTACCTCTGTCGTGTGGGTCCCTGGGATTTGAATCTTTGTCCTCTCCCAGTTTTTCTTTTTCCTTGTCCTCTTCTGACCCTTGAGGCGCCTGACCCCCTACTCGATCGCCAGTTCCGATCCCAAAAAAACTGCAATCTCTAGGAAATCTGTTGTTTCCAGGGATTCCGCCATTTCCCAATTTTACATTTAATAATATTTTATTCTATTTTACATTTATCCCACATTCACGATGAATTGGGATTGGAGCCAAAGTGAATTAATAAATGTGTGCATTGAATGTTGGAAAAGGCATCTTAGGAAATGTGATCTTGGAAATTGAGTTTATTGGGAATTGTGTTTCTAGAGAAAATTTGGAAATGTTGTTGGCATTTGGGGACGAAATTCCTCAAGTGTGACATTCTTATGTCTGTGAAAGATCAGGTCTGAGAATTTCTTAAGCAAAATGGATATTTGAGGAAGTTTTTGGCAATGAGCATTATTGTTAATTAGAAGAATCTCTTAGAGTTAAAATCGTGGCACTCAGGAAAGTAGACTATTCTTCCAATTCTGGATTTCGTATTTTGCAGTTTGGTTTGTGTATCTGAAAGTGTGTGTTACCTTCCAAGCGATATAGCAGACACAGTGTTAGTCGCTGATATGGTATGTTCTTGCTAAGCACTGAAGTTGGAAGTTGTTGTGATTATTTTTGGAATAATTAAATACCACACCATTGAAGCTAGAAGTTCAAACTAAATAGAAAACCTACATAACCCAAACTGTTGTTATACTCAGTTAGAAAGAAACCAATGATAGACACCAGCCACGAGCATTTTGATAGGTCTTGTATTGAATATCCTCAGCCGCGTAATGTTTGATAGGTCTCTATATTTGTTGATCTTCATTTGAGAAGTTTTGACATGTAAGTTGAGTGTATTCGCACTGTGTTGACTGGGCATTAAAAAATCTGCACGCTGGGCGATGAAAGTTATATTGAGCAGCTTAGGGAATAGGAGAAAACTGAAGATAATCCCAGATTGCTCATAGGTGAGTCATTAACATCTTTAAGGGAGTCAAATTACACAAGAACACAATCATATGATTTTTTAGTTGTCCTCATTACTACAAGTGTTCAATATATTTGAAGATTCACTCTCGTGAGTCTAGCAGCAACAGACCCTGATTACTACGGAATGGTAGCAAGGTGTCAAGTAGATAGAATACGATACAATAAATGTGTTTAGGTATTTGCATGAAGTCCATACATCCACACAATGACAGTGAACTAGGCTCCAATATTATGTCCTGAAAGCTGTGAAACATTTTTTTTAAGAAAGAAAATCTTTGATGTAGCCAATGCTTGAAAGATGAATGCTATGTTGTAATTTGAAAAGTGAATTCGAGAAAAAATCTTAGTATTGAATTTCAATGTAATTTCAGTCTGATCGCATGAATAATATTAAAAACATACATATGAATGTCTATGCAATGTTATGAATAAGGCATTATTTATGAATGAATGAAACTGTCAAAAACCAAAATGCAACATGGTCAACAAAACCACAAGAAACTCTTAAAAAAAAAAGAATAAAATCAAACCCTTATTGATTGCCAGCCAATTGTTTGTAGAAATTCCAACAACATGGTTAACATGGAAAAAATTAACAGCTAATAAGTCAGCATATTACAGTGGTATCAGAGCCATAGATTCTACCATTCTAAAGGGTTAATTACTCATGCAACATCAATATTATTTAAGGAGAAATAGCTCAAACACTAATCTTAATAACCAACCAGGTTCAGAATAAGAAGAACCCCCGGTAGTAGAGGAAATTGGTGATCCACTTCATGTTAGAAATATGGGAGAGAGAAGAGAACTAGGTGAGGAAAGGTTCCTTTAGTTATTGGATACACTAGTATAGGGGCAATAGTTGGCAGCACAAAGGGCACAACAACAGAGTCAAAGATTAGATTTATTGACACAAATGATAGCTGGACAAATGAGCATCAATGTGAACAACATGGGTGATGGTAATGCTTGCAATAATTAGCAAGGTAATAATAATAATAACAATAACCAGTATGGAGGCAATAATGGTGGGCAGGGTGGTAATGGACGAGGACAAATGGTGGATAATTTTGGTCATGTAGCACAACCCACTAGGACAACAAGTTCTAGACCTCTTATACCCACCTTTACACCTAGAATTCCATTGTAGCTAGCAGTTGAACTGTAGATTGTAGACTTATAGGATAAGTTTTAGAGAGATTGGGAGGGTGGTGGTCCTGGTTTTCAAGTAGCTATAACCCTTCGGGACTATATTGATGCAAGGATGAGACATATACCACATGCAAGTGATAGGAACCAAAATTATGAGTTAAGGAAGATAGTGGGTAAGTTGTCTCTACCTTATTTTGATGCTTTCGGTAAGACTACAATATGAGCTTGGGTCCAAAAGGTGGACACTAATCTGCAGTTGAATCCTATGACTGAGGAAGAAGCTATTAAATATGTTTTTGAATAAGGGAAAATAGGTTTTGATGGGCCCCTAAAACCCATTACAACCAAAAGATATACATTAAAGCGCAGTAAAACACAAAAGATAACAACTTAGAAAAGGATAGATGACAATAAAAAAAGCCAGCAAACTAGAGACAGTTAACAAAAAAAATAGGACCGACAGAGGGAGCCCAAAGTTAGGTTAAGTTTTGAAGCATCTCAGTAGCTTCCAGCTCCAGTTGTTCCATATTATCAGCTGCCACCCACTTGATTTCCTCAATTTCCTTGCTTTGGCTTTGCATCTTTCTGGTGCTCACATGCGTTCTTCTACCAAGCCTAGTCTCCTTATCCTCAAGGGTATCTTCCTTTTCTTTAGTCGAAGCCTTATCCCCATGATCATTCTCAAACTTGCTGATAAGAGCCTTCATACTAACTAAGGCAGCCTTAAGGATCTTATGAATTTTCTCACCAATATTTTTGAGTATGTTCTTGACTGCTTCAAGTCTTTTTTCAGAAGTCCTTGCCTTGTTCTCCAAGTTAAGAAAGCTATTCTGATTAGCATTGATGATCTTCTCTACATTAATAATAGCTTTGGTGAGCTCACTGAGACAATCTATGAGGGATTTGAATTTATCTGAGCCTATTGCTTCTAAAGTCTCAATTTTTCCTGCGTCCTGGACTTGCTTGGTTTTAATGCCAGAAATTTCCTTTTGCATCCAGTGAAGCACTTTATTGAAGCTATCAGTGTTGTTATTGATGTAGAGGTCTATATCTAGGTGATGATCTTCCTAGGTCTTGTCTCTGATAGGCTCTAAATTCACCTCAAGACCCACCTCCCTAACATCAGAGCTCTGAGCTTCCATTAAATATGTTGCTATACACCTTGATGGAGTTGCTCATGAGTGTTGGAACCACAGTATGGTTATTATGGGACATGGGAATATTAATTCATATGTGGAGTTTACAGAGTAGTTGATTAAGAGGTTTGATACCAAGGATCTTGAGTTGAACTTCAAAGAATTAGCACAACTTAGACAGTGGGGATCAGTTGATGTCTACATTTCAGAATTTCAGTGGTTAGTAGTGCTAGTGAGAGACATTTTAGAAAGGAGAATTGTTGTCTTATTTATGGATGGACTTTTAGATCCTTTACAGGATTGGGTCAAGGGTCATAACCCTTTGACATTGCAGGAGGCCATAAAAAAGGCAAAGGATGTAGCACCTTCTTCTTACAAGAGAAAATTTAAATCTAATGACTCCCACTACAAAAAAGACAAAGATAAGAAAACATATCATAAGGATTCACATCAGCCACATGAAGGTAATAAGAAACTTGATAGTGATTAGTTGAATGAGCTCAGAAGGAAGAAATTATGTTTCCATTGTAGGGAGCCTTGGGATCCTTCACACAAATGTCCCCTGAAGGCTAAGAAGATTGAGTATTTTTCAGTTGAGGAGACAACCTCTGAGAGTTTAGATAGTTCATCATCTATAGGGGACAATGATGATAAATCTGCTTCCGATGGGAATAGCAGTGATAACAAGGTGATTGCATGCTTCTCTGGAAATCAGAAATCAATTATCTTCAAGGTGCAAGGTGTAATTTTGGGGCAGCGAGTTATATCATTGATTGACACTGGTGCTACTCATAACTTTATTGATTCTTAGGTTGTGGAGAAACGAATATTACAGACACATGAGCATTAAGGGTTCATAGTGGTTGTGGCTAGTGGACATAAGATCCTTTTTATGTAGAAAATTTCCAATTTGTACATGAGGATTGGTGACTATGAGTTGGTTGACGATTTCTGTGTTGTGGACATGGGAGACTATGTTTTCATACTAGGCATGACATGGATGACTTCTCTAATTGAGTTCACATTTAATTTGGAGAGGCTCAGAATGAGATTTGAGCATCAGGGTGGGAAAGTGGTACTTTGTGGTTTGTCAGATGGTGGTCTTAGGACAATATCACTTAGACAAATGGAGAGGTTGTTTCATCACGATCAGTTGTAGTGAGGAGCAAAGATATTAGAGATGCCAGAGGAAACACATAAGAAGAAGAAGGATTATCCACCGTAGGTTTAGACATTGTTAACCAAGCACTCTAAAGTGTTTGGCAATATACCTCCAGGTAGACCTCCTGACAAGGGCATTGAGCATGTTACAAAATTGGTGGAGGGAGCGAAACCTATTATTACTACACCTTATAGGCATCCAAAGAAGTATAAGGATGAGATCGAGAAAGATATCAAAGACCTTATCAAGATGGGGCACATCAGACCCAGTAACAGTCTATTTGCTTCCTCAGTGGTATTGGTTAAAAACAAGGATGGTACTTTCACGATGTGTATAGATTACAAGGAATTAAATAAGAGAATGATAAAAAATAGATATCCGATTCCCCGTATTGATGAGCTTATAGATGAGTTGCATGGTGCTTGTTACTTCTCCAAAATAGATTTGAGATCCAGTTATCATTAGATTTAGGTCAGGGAGGATGACGTGGAGAAGACAACTTTTAGGTGTCACTATGGAAACTTTGAGTTCTTGGTCATGCAATTTGGCTTGACTAATGTGCTAGCCACCTTCCAATCTTGTATAAACAAGACATTTAGGGAATAGTTGAGGAGGTTCATGTTGATATTATTTGATGACATATTGATTTATAGTAAGACTTGGGAGGAGCATTTGAAACACATATACATTGTCTTGAGTATATTGGAGCATGAGTCCCTTTATGCAAAAATGTCAAAATGTTCTTTTGGGATGACAAAGTTGTTGTACTTGGGGCACATCATTAGTGCTGAGGGAGTTAGTGTGGATCTAGATAAGATCAGGGGTATTATGGATTGGCCATCACCAAAGAATGTTTCTCAGTTGAAGGGATTCCTTGGATTGTGTGGATTTTATCGTCGCTTTGTTAGGATATTTTCTTAGACTATTGCACCCCTTACAGATTTGACTAGGAAGGATGGGTTTATGTGGACAAATAGTGCTCATCAATATTTTGATAGATTTAAGGATTTGATGAGAACATGTCCAGTGTTGGCTATTCCATATTTCAGCAGGCCTTTTGAGTTGCATTGTGATGCTTCAGGTGAGGTCCTTGGTGTGGTATTAATGCAGGATAGACACCCCATCGCTTATGAGAGCAAAAAATTGAGGGGACTTGAGAAGAGTTACAAAATTTATGACAAGTAAATGATAGCAATTATGCATGCCTTAGTGAAATTCAAACAGTATCTGGTGGGCAACAAGTTTACCATCAAGACAGATCATAACAGTTTGAGGCATTTCCTTGGGTAGAAGGATTTGAATGATAGACAACAAAAATGAATCAGGAAACCGTAGGCTTATGACTTTGACATAGTAATCGTCAAAGGCAAGAAAAACATAGTTGTTGATGCCTTATCTAGGAGACCACGTTTGTGTGATTTGGGAGTGTTGGAGGATGATTGGAGGGAATTGATTTCAGCAGAGTACACGAAAGACAAGTGGGATATCAATATCATTGATGGCACTATTCAAGATGACAAATATACAATGGAAAATGATTTGATCATATATAAGGAAATAATTTATTTAGTGCCAGATTCTTCTATGAAGCAGAAGATTTTGAGAGCTTTCCATGACTCACCATTAGCAGGATATCCTAGTTTCTTTAAGACTTACAGGCAGGTGAGAGAGTTCTTTACTTGGAAAGGACTCAAGACTGAAGTCTTACAGTATGTGAGGGAGTTCCCAGTCTGTCAGTAGAATAAGAATGAGCATTCTTTTCCTAGTGGTTTATTGCAACCCCTACCCATTCCTAAGAGGAAGTGGGAAAGTGTATCGATGTATTTCATTATGGGCCTACCTAAGGTCCAAGTTAGGGATTGCATATATTGTTGGCAATTGACACTCTATTGGTTGGTTTCACTATGTTGTCATTGATGGCAACATGATTTTGGGTTCTGGCTTCATATGGTGTACGGACAGGCACTTCACAGATTCTACATTGGCACCGACACCGACACTAGCAAGATAGAAGATTTCTTTGGTGACCGACAATGCAGGTCAACATGGTATAGTAAAGGTCATCGGTATTCAAGGCCGACACATCTTAGATCTGACATCAACAACTTGTTTTAATATTTATTCATTTATGTTATATGGCTGACATGTAATCTGATATTGTATATATCCTTGTAAGTCGACATAAGGCATAAATTTGTATAGGGTATATAGGGCAGATTGATTAGAACATTTTGGTATGATAGGATGGATATATGGATGTAATGTAACGTGAAATATATTAGAGATTATGTAAGTGAGGAATTTATTGTAAGAGTTATTCCGGTACAGAGGTTTAGGGTTTTAACCGGAATAGATAGAGCTTAAACTGGAACTGTATTCTGGCATAGGAGATGCTATCTTAGTAGGTCACTATTCCCCAGGTTGTTATCTGGTATGTTATGTAGTCAGTGAGGCTCCTATTGTGATTGAGCATTGTGCTCTAGGCTGTAAGCCTTCTTGCAAGTGCAAGCCCATCATATATTGTAATATCTCTTCATATGGCCAGTGAATTGATATTATGGGTCACAAATCCCACCGTGGTTTTTCCTCATTGAGGTTTTCCATGTATAAATATGTGTATTATGATTCTCATTTATGTGTTTGGCTTATTGGTTGCATTACTTCTTTCAATTTTATTTATATCGTATTGGTTGGTGTATGAATGTTTTGTTAAGGTTAAAATCTACTATTCCAGCATAACACCGATTCACCCCCCTCTTAGTGTAATTGGTTTCCAACAATTGGTATCAGAGCCTTGTACCTTAGAGGAAGCTTAATAGCTTGAGGAAGATCCTAAAACTGGAATCATTAAATATGGCTTTGGAGAAGCAGCTTGAGATGGCACTTGAAGATTATGATGCTAAAAGATTAAAGAACTTAAAGCTACAAGATGAGTTGAATTCTGCTAAAGAATTTATTCTTGTCCTACAAGAGAGGCTATCATCTATTCAAGCTAGGAGGAAGGAAATTTTGCAAAAATAGGATGATGAAGAGAAAAATGGACTTAAGGAACAATGTTAGAAATTGAGTCAGGAGAACATGGTTATGAAGAATGAAATGAAAACTATGACTATGAGGATGTCTAAGGAGATTGAGGACAGAAAAAAAATGAAGAAAATCTTGTTGTATCCCTGAAGAACAAATTTGAAGAATGTGGTAGGTTGGTTCATGAAAATGATATGTTGAGAACTGAATTCGTACAATCCCAAAACAATAAGAAAGAGCTTGAGAGACAAATGATAATACTAAGAGTTGATTTAACTACTGCAAGTGAGTACAAAGAAAAATTCAAGATCACCTCAGCACAACTTGATGAGTTATTGAAGAGACAAAGGCAAATTGGAGATTCTAGTGGACTTGGATTTGAGCAAGGACAAAGTTCCGATACTACTAATGTAGATCAAAACCATAAGGCACCGGTAAGGCAATTAAATGCTTACAAATTCAATGGTAGATGTTTTGTTTGCAATAGACTTGGTCACATGGATAGGCAATGCAGAAACAGATCAAATTAGAACCCTAATTCTACTCTCAATAAATGTTCTAAATGCAATAAAATTGGTCATAAGATAGAAGATTTCAAAATGAATGTAAAATGCTATGCTTGTGGAAAATTTGGACATATGGCTAATCAGTGCAGGTCAAGCAATTTCACCGGTTTTAGAAAGGCAATTCAAAAGATCAATGTTACATGTTATGCATGCAATGAAATCAGACATATTGCTAAGTTCTGCAAAAGCATAAATCCATTGGTTGGAAATGGAGGATCAAATGTAAAAGGAAAAGAGAAGGTTAATGAAATCTAGCAAGATGATGCTCTGAGATGGGTGAGGAAGACTAAAGAGCAATCATCAGATGGGAATGTCCCGGTTACCTATTCGACAGAAGAGGGTGCTCCTACACCGGCAGAGAGCTCATCCGGTAACTAAGGAAGATGGCTTAGGGGTAGGAAAAATTTCATGGAAGATGATGCATATGCCCCTGGAGGAGATTCTGGAAGATGTTCCAGATATTGGAAAGGATTATTCGGCATTGATATGTTCAAAGTGAGATCCGATATCTTTCACCGACAGTCATTTATGTCAATAGAATATTAGGGTTTTCTCTCGATGGATAAAAGGTCAAACACACTTCATTATTATTCACCTAGCATTCAGAGTGATTTTAGAGCAATTCAAAGTGACTTAGTGCAATTAGAGGTGATTCAGAAGCATTCATATTTCTTCTTGAGTGATCACACCGGTGTCTAGAAGGATTTATTGAAAGTTTTCACCAGCAATGATCTAAAGGTATTTTTCTTGAATCATGGAAGCGAGATCATCTTCTATTCCTATTTTTGTTGCAAATCCAACTATAGTAGAGGTTAAGGACCACCCCAGACCAATACTCAAATGGTATCCACATGTGGCTACCAAGGAAGATTCGGTTGGAGCATTTTCTCATGTTCTAGAGGGAGTGGTATATGTAGAGGATGTTAGGGCATACATCCATTGTCATATAGAGGACTTAAGCACTTCTGAGATCAAAAGGATGTATATGAATGAACTAATGGGAGAATCTGGTAAGATCAAACTAACATATCAACACATCGAAGTTCTAGGGTTCACAGATATTCTGGATATTCCTGAGTTCGAGGATGAAATAGTTAGATATGTACTAAGTAGAGTACACGGGGAATTTATATGGTTGGATAGACCCTATAAAATTACTAAGGAAGCCATCCGGGCAATTATTGTCTTGTCATCAACAGGGCAACATCCGAATAAGAAAGTATCTAATGAATTTATGAGGTAGATCACCGATGGTACATCAGACAAGAGATCGATGAAGGTGAGCACTATCACCAACACCGACATCAAGTTTGGCAGCATGGTCATAGGCTACAAGGTAACTCAGTCTAACCGACTGAATTCAGTTTCCAGTTCATGTATTTTGGCTGCATATAAGATGATGAGGGATAATATCAAGTTAGATCTTTGTGGTTGGATGCTTGAAGAGTTATTGATCAACTTAGGGAAAATTAAAGGTGAGAAGAAGGGAAACTTTTGGTATGGAAACCTGTTAGTCTGCTTAATGCTATACTTTTTGAATGATACTCTTAGTTTGGGTAGGAAGACAGCTAAAGCAATCAATTGTTGGATTGGGAATTCTGAGAGATGATAAGGTATGGGGTTACTTTAAAGCTTTTCAAAAATATATGAGGTCTAGAATAAGAGTGTCTGAGCTCTCTACTGACATATGCTTCATGGTTAAGAAATATGAGACCCTCATGAAGGCAATCAAGCCCCAAAATAATGGGATAGCATAAATGGGCTATGAGGTAGATGCATTAATTCTTGATGCATATGCAAAAATTCTACTAGATGCAGAAATAGATGAAGCAGAGAATTCCTGTGGAACTGCTCAAGATAAGACTCTTTGTTGGAAATTGACACTCATTGGATTCATATGTTGTCATTGATGGCAACAAGATTCTGTAGAAGTCATACACCAACATATACCAGCATTGGAGTAATTAGGGTCATAACCGGCATCGACATCCAACACTTCATTGAAGCCAGCATCAGTCTGGGATCCAGGAAAGGTTTTATTTGTAAAATCATTTTGTAATTATTGTATAGAGCCAACATTGAATATCTTTTGTAATGTTTTGTAAGCCGACATAAGTCCTATTGTTTGTAAAGGGTATACAAGTCATTTTATTAGGTCATTTTGATATATAACAATGTGGAATAGAAAAATGATGCGAAAGATATGTATGTAGATCATTTGTATGCGAAAGTAATATCATGCAATGGTCAGTAGACAATTTGTAAATTATTCTTACAGAAAAGGAGATATCGGTAAAAGGGTTTAGGGTTTATGAACTGGTACAAAATAGAGCTATAACCAAAACTCTTTTTGGCATTGCAGATGCATTTTTTGAGTTCACCATTATTGTTTTATCTCAGGAGAAGCTTTTAGTCAGTGAGACTTTTTGTGTTGAGTAGGGTGCTCTAGGCAGTGTGCATTCCTGCATGTATAGGCCCCCATGCTATGTAATATCTTTCATATGGCCAATGAATTGATATTGTGGGTCACAAATCCTACTGTGGTTTTTCATCTTTGAGGTTTTCCACATATAAAATTCAGTGTGTTATGGTGTTCATTCATGTGGCTGGTTTATTTTCTTCATGTTATATGTTTCTTCATTTACCGATTTATATGTGTATGTTGTAAATAGGGGAAATCTTATAACACCGACAGAACATTGATTTACCCCCCCTCTCAGTGTTCTTGAATTCTTTCTATTCCAATAATTGGTATCAAAGCCTGGTGCCTCAGAGGAAGTTTAACAACTTGAGGAAGATCCTGAAACCGAAATCATTGCATATGGCTATGGAGAAGCAACTTGAGATGGCACTTGAGGATTATGATGTTGAAAGGTTAAAGAACTTAAAGCTACAAGATGAATTGAATTTTTCTAAGGAACTCATTCTTGTTATGCAAGAAAGGTTATCATCTACTCAAGCTAGGAGGAAGGAACTTTTGCAAAACCAGGATGATGAAGAGAAAAATGCACTTAAGAAAAAATGTTAGAAGCAGAGTCAAGAAAACATGCTCATGAAGAATGAAATGCAAGACCTGACTATGAGGATGTCAAAAGAAATTGAGGACAGAAAGAAGAAGGAAGAAAATATTTCTATATCTCTAAAGAACAAATTTGAAGAATGTGGCAGATTGGCTCATGAGAATGATATGTTGAGAACTAATTTGGTACAATCCTGGAATAATGAACAAGAGCTTGAAAGACAAATAATGACTCTGAGAAATGATCTGACTACTGCAAGTGAGTATAAAGAAAAATTCAGGATTAGTGTTGCACAACTGGATGATTTATTGAAAAGATAAAGGCAGAATGAAGATTCTAGAGGACTTGGATTTGAACAAGGTGAAAGCTCTAGTACTGCAAATGAAGATTAGACAACTGGTATGCAAAACTCATCAGACGATCGATACCAGAGGAAATCGGTAAGGCAATATAATGCTTACAAATTCAATGGTAGATGCTTTGTTTGTAATAAATTTGGCCATATGGCTAAACAATGTAGAAATAGAGAAAATCAAAACTACAATTCAATTCCCTATCACTACACAAATTGCAATAAATATGGTCATCAGTCAGAAGATTGCAGAATGAATACTAAGTGTCATGCATGTGGAAAGTTTGGACATTTGGCTAACCAATGCAGATCAAGGAATGATACCGAATATAGAAAATAAATTCAAAAGAACAATGTTACATGCTATGCATGCAACAAAATAGGTCATATTGCTAAGTATTGCAGAAGAAAGACTAAACCAGTTAGCAATGACAAAGAAAATGAGAAAGTAGAGAAGAAGGTAGATGAATTACAACAGGATCAAACTAAGAGATGGGTTAGAAAGTCTAAAGAAACAATTGGAGATGCAGCTACACTGGTAACTGCACCAGTAACTCCACTGGTAGAATAGAGCATTCCAAAACTAGTAGGAAATTCAACTAGTAATAGAGGCAGATGCCAAAGGGGTTGAAAAATTCATTACAAATCTTGCATACTCCTCAAAAGAGATCTAGATAATTGTATTGATCATAGATGAATTTTTATCCAACATAAAAATATGAAACCAACATCTGGTAGGGCACATCGGTAAGCATTTATGACAATGAAGAATTAGGGTTTACTAGCTGATAAAAGGGAAAAATTGACTCATTTTCACTCACCCGGCACTCAAGAAAACCAAAACGAAGCAAAGGAGAATCATAGGCGACCAAAAGTGAGCAAAGGCATTCTAAAGAGATTTCCAACAATTTTTTGAGAAGTAATCAAGATCTTTCAACCGACAATTGTTATCCAGGTATTTACTTAAAATGGCATCCAGATCATCCTCTGCTCCTACTTTCATTGTGAATCCCACTATAGTTGAGGTTAAGGATAGGCTTAGACCTATTTTCAAAGAAGTTCCTCAAGTAGAAATGAAGGAAGACTCTATTGGCACATTTTTGAGGGTTCTTGATGCAATAGTATATGTGGAAGATGCCAGGGCTTATATTCACTGCATTTTGGAGGAATTAGGCATTGAGGAAATTAAGGGAATGTATCAATCTGTGATACTAGCCAGCTCCGGAACAATCAAGCCAGAATACCAAATCATTGAAGACCTAGGGTTAACCGAAATCCTGTATATACCAGAATTCGAGGACAAAATGATTAGATATGTTCTGAGAAGGGTCCATAATGAATTCATCTAGCTAGACCGACCTCATATGATCACCAAAGAAGTGATTCAGGTGGTCATCAACTTACCCAAAGTCGGGCAGGAACTCGACAAGAAGATCTCCAACACTTAGGTGGAAAAGCTCACCGATGCAACCCATGATGGAAGGTCAATAAGGATTAGCATTGTTGAAGACTCATATGTAAAATGTTCCAATATGATCATCGATTACAAGGTAACACAATCAAATCGATTAAACTCTATTGCCAGTTCCTGTATCCATGTTGCATATCAAATGATAAAGAGTGATGGAAAATACAATTTGAGTGAATGGTTAAGAAGTGAATTGATGATAAATCTAAGAAAAATCAGAGGTATTAAGAAAGGGGCATTTTGGTATGGTAACCTTATTGTCTGTTTGATGCTATATTTCATGAATGAGCTACTGATATTGGGAAAGAAATGATGGGCTTATGACATTTTGGTAGGCAGGCATATTAGAGATGCAATCATCGGTCTTGGCAGCAACAGGGATGAGAAGTTATAAGGTTTCTTTAAATCTTTCCAAAAGAACATGAGATTGAAGGAGAGAATCTCCAAACATATTATGGAGAAATACTCCACTGAAATCTGCTTCATGGTGAAAATAGATGAGACTCTCATGGAAGTGGTGGAACCTAGAACAATATGGGTCACTGAATTGGGTTATGAAGTTGATGACAACATTTGGAAATTGTATGCAAAAATACTGCTTGATGCTCCTTTGGATGATAAGGCTGAACACTTTGGTACTGCAAAGGAGAAGGCACTTGAAGTTAAAATTGGTTTCAATAAGAAGAGGAGGGAAAAGAAAATAGGAAAAATCTCTACATTTGTTAATAATGTAATTCATAGGATAGATACAAAACTAGGTTCTGGATCTAAACTTGTAGATCAACCAGCAATGACAGCTACAACAACTGAAGTGACAAGTGCTCCAGAGGTAAAGAATCCAGAAACCTTCATATGTTCTATCACTTTTGACTCTGATATAGAGGATAATCAACCTCTTGCATTCAGAAGGGTACAAAGGAAGAAATTTAACAAGCCTCTAGTAGAAGAGAAGAAGATGGAACCAAGGAGGAAGCTAGTAAGAAAGGTGACAATTAAAGAGCCAACAACATTCACACCTTCGGCGAGGAAACCTTCCTAGAAGAGGAAACCAACCCCATCTGCCCCTGCAACCCTCAACAACAAGAAGAAAAAGAGTGAGATAGATGAATCAATTGAATTCGGTAATGTTACCATCATCCCACCAATGACTTGAGCAGAATTAATAGATGGGGTAACTAAAGATGGAATTTTGAAGAATGTGTCAAATTTTTATGAGTATTTAGATGTCAATGAACAAAATGAAATAGAAGAAGAAATTTTGTTATATTTAGACATATATAAGAAGGCCTTGGTAGAGATTATGAGGGAAATTCCTTTATCTTTGTATAATAAGTTGGATGTAAGGAGATTAGATGTAGTCAAGAGGGCTAGAGAGAATAAAGAAGTTGAACTTTTAAGCATTTGTGGTATTATAACTAATGAGGAAATGAAAAGATGTATAGAAGTTGCAAATAGAACAATCTTTAGCAGCAAACCTTGACAAATAAGCTTAATGATGGGTAGAGTCAATGAAATAATAAATGAGACCAGAGAAGGATGGGCTAAATTTTTCCAAAAGAATCTTGATTTCCTTACTTCCCAAGAATAATTTGCAAGGCAACAACTCCCACCATTCCAAACAGATCCAAATGAAAATAAATTTTGGGGAGCTCAACTCAAATTTTAAATGAACCAGTAGATAATTATCAATTAGATAAGAGTGTACAGACTCCACTGGTAGATAAACCTAAAATTAATGAGTGTACAGGCTAAAACAACAGAGACAACATTTGTATAGTCTGAGCAAGGTAATATAGATAATGTACATGATACTGATACTATTAATATTCTAGATTCTAATACAGATAATATTGTGGATAATAATCCACTGATAGTGATAGATACTGCACCAAGTGGTGAAGCCACTAGTGCAAAAGAGGATGAGAAAAGGGATACACTGGGAGAGGATAAGGAAAAAAAAGAAAAGGAAAAGGAGACTGATAAGAGTAAAGTTGCACAAACATCCAATACCAAACCGATAGATGATTTCTCATCAAAACTTTTGGCAATTGACACTTCTCAAGTTGAGAAGAAATCCATCACAGAGATGAGTCCCACAGAGCTAATGATGATGGTTGCTCAGAAACTAATGAAGGAGGGATCTGCAGACAAGGGAATAATAGATCAGTCAGTAACAGTTTTGCATAGATTGATTTTAGAATGTATGATTGAGAATGAAGCGAGCCCTTCTGACAAGCTTAAGGTATTGACAGAGCACAACTCTAAAAAACTTTCAATCATTACAATAGATCTTCGACCGACAAGCACTTGAAAGATTCACTTTGGCTAAGAAAGCTGCTTTTGATCAGATCATTAAGACAAAGAAGAGGAAGATTGAAGAGAAGCTTATACTTCTTGAAAATTATTTGAAATAGTGTATTAAAATTTACAGTGTTTGTTGCAATATAGAGATTCGTACAACAAATGTAAATAAGAAGATAAAGGAGTTACAAGAAAAGATTGCTAATATTGCTAACTCTTTTGATGGACAAATTTTGTCTTTGGAGAACCAAATTTTTTCTTTTGAAAAGGAAAGAGACAAGATCATTCGGACAGCCAAAAATCTCAGAGGTTTGGTGAGTCCAAGATTGGATTCACTTGGTGTACATAAGAGGGAATGCATGGATATCCTTGGGAAGCCCACACCGACAGAAGACACTGAGAAAGAATCACTTGCACATTTATTGAGTGGACTTGTATCCATATCCGACACATTCAAAACAGACTGGGATACTTATATAGAGTTACAAGAGAAATCTTATCCAAAAATATTGAAATTGGTCAAGCTCCAGTAAGTAATCTGTAATTATTCATTATTTTGCACAAATTCCTAACAATTCTTTCAATTCTTTCACCGATATTTGGCATTGATGCCAAAGGGGGAGGATATGTATGTGAAAAATGAAATGAAAAGGAAAGTATGTATATAATCCTAGGGGGAGGATATCAGATAGAGAGTATATGAATCAAAGGAGGAAATAAATGCAATCATAGTCAATCAACTCAGGGGGAGCATGTTTCAGTTTCAGTTGAACCGACAAGGAAACCATTTTTCACATGAGTGTTGCCATAAATGCCAAAGGGGGGGATTGTTAGAAATTGACACTCATTGGATTCATATGTTGTGATTGATGGCAATGAGATTTTGTAGAAGGCATACACCAACAGATACCAACAGATACCGACATTGGAGTAATTAGGGTCATAACCAACACCAACATCCAACACTTCAGTGAAGCCAACATCAGTTTGGGATCCAGGAAAGGTTTTATTTGTAAAATCATTTTGTAATTATTGTATAGAGCTGACACTAAATATCTTTTGTAACGTTTTGTAAGCCGACATAAGGCATATTGTTTGTAAAGGGTATATAAGTCAGTTTATTAGGTCATTTTGATATATAACAATGTAGAGAAGAAAAATGATGCGAAGGATATGTATGTAGATCATTTGTATGTGAAATTAATATCATGAAATGGTCAGTAGATGGTTTGTAAATCATTCTTAGAGAAAAGGAGATACCGATAAAAGGGTTTAGGGTTTATGAACCGGTACAAAACAAAGCTATAATCGAAAATCTTTTTGGCATTGCAGATGAATTTTTTGAGTTCACCATTATTGTTTTATCTCAGTAGAAGCTTGTAGTCAATGAGACTTTTGTGTTGAGAAGTGTGCTCTAGGAAGTGTGCCTTCCTGCATGTGTAGGCCCCCAGGGTGAACTCACATAGTTGATTCCCACTTTTTGGTACGTCCTGATTTTTGCTGAAATCATACATTTTTTAGAAAATAGAATGATTTAAGCTTTAAGAGGTCCCATTTTAAGTAATTAATTGAAGAGAGTTAAATCAAAGGCTCTTAGATCAAAATTTCTTGGATAGAACCCCTCTACGTCTAAATCATACTTGCAATGGAGTCTCTTTTGCATCTATCAAATGCTGACAAAAAACCAATTTTACATTAGCTTTTGGGGGGTCAAATTAATTCATTTAAAAGTTTTTTTTAACAAGTATTTAGTACTTATTATAAGCTTTCCAAATAGTATAACTTTTAATATATTTAATTTCATTAATATATTTTTATTTTATTTCTTATGAATGTAAGTTTTTCACCGAACATGAACTTCTTTGTTCAATGCATTGGGAAAAATAGTAAACTAATTCAAAAAAATTCTAAAAATATCTATGCACTAGGTATTGATGTTTTCTTTGTAACAAAAAAAAAATTGAATTTTGATATATATAGAACAATTTATGTGTTCAAACGTACACCTATATCTAAATTATAATTAGTCGAACTTCAAAACTTAATAAAATGAAAAATATTCAACATATCACTATCAAACCAACCGCATGCCCTGGGTATTGATGTTACAAACCAAAATTCAAAAGAATTAAGTTTTTATCATTTATAGAAAAAAAATTATGCGTTTCGGGATACACATCACTCTTAAAAAATCTTGTTTGCTGTAAAAAATAACTTTTTGAGGGAGATGGAAAAATCAATAAAATTTTATTCAAACAAATTTGAAAAAAATATATTTAGAATCTACAAACAAGATGTTAAAAATCACTAGTTTATATCATCTTCAAATTCTTAACGGTTTAAAAGTTATAGGTGTCGGAAAGTGAAGGTTTTTTTCAAAATATTCATATAAGTGTTAAAGTTGGTCAAAAAGTGGGAACCAGTATTGTGAGTTCACCCCCCATGCTATGTAATATCTTTCATATGGCCAGTGAATTGATATTGTGGGTCACAAATCCCACTGTGGTTTTTCATCTTTGAGGTTTTCCACGTATAAAATTCAGTGTTATGGTGTTCATTCATGTAGCTGGTTTATTTAATTCATGTTATATGTTTCTTTATTTACCAGTTTATATGTGTATGTTGTAATAAGGTAAAATCTTATAACACTGGTAAAACACTGAGTTCTTTGATTCCTTCTATTCCAACACTCTTGAGGTTGAAACTGAGTTCAACCGAAAGGAAAGGGAAAAACAAGAAGGAAAGGAAAGTAAGTTTGTACATGAGGTTTCAAAGGACATTAAGGCACTCATTGATGTTGTCCTAGAGAAAGGAAGAAAGATGAAGGATTTGGTAGTTCGCATTGAACCTGTAATGGCAGATTTTGAGTCCGAAGATGACACACCATTAGATTTCAAAAGGGTTACGAGGAAGAAACCGAAAGAAGCTAAAGTGGAAGCAAATAAACAACCGGTTAGGAAGGTCACCATCAAATTACTGGCACAAAAGAAGGCACCTAAGGCCACGTCAATAGCTGCATCCGGTACCGCCAAAAGGACGAAGAAGAGTGACATTGATTTGGCCCTGGAGATTGGCAATGTGACTATTATACCACCTATGACTTGTGCTGAAATTTTTGATGAAATTACTAAGGATGGGATGCTGAAAAATATTAAGTCATATTATGATACATTAGAAGTTGATAAACAAAGAGAGGTAGAGGAAGCAATTCTATTTTATTTGGATATCTATAAGAAAGCATTAATGGAAATAGAAAATCAAATACCAATAGAGTTATATAACATGTTGGATGGTAGAAGGTAATTTGCAATGCAAGAAGACAAATACATTAAGATGCAAGAACTTTTAGCTATCTATGTTAGTATAACTCTAGATGAAATGGAAAAGACAATTGAGCCGTAGATAGGAAGGTATTCAATAGAAAACATAGAATAACTAGCCTGATGTTAGGAAGGATGAATGACATAATAAAAGAAACACAGAAGGCTTGGATTAAATTTTTGGGAGAACACACAGGATTCTTTACTTCACTGGAGACCAAAACCGAGACTGTAGATACACTAATTGAAGGGAAAGGTAAAGGGATCATGGGTACTCCACCCTCAGTTTTGAAGAATATCAAGATAGTGGAAATTGAACCACTGGTAAATGTACAGACAAACACAAAGACACTGGTTGATGCTAAGAACATTGTACAAGATACTAACATTGAGGACAATTGTCCTCTGAATACTAATGTACAGGTTGAGGATACTGTTCCTAGAGAGGAATCGACAGTTGCACAGATTGCACCAAGTGGCGAAGCCATCGGTGCAAGTGAGGAGGTATTAAAGGATAAATCATCAGAGAAAATAGGGGAGTCCAGTAGGGAACCAATTGCTGGCACATCATTATTAACAATTGATAGTTATCTAGTTAAAAAGAAAACCATCATAGAGATGAGTCCCACAAAAATAATGATGATTGTTGCTCAGAAACCGATGGAGGGAACCACAAACAAAGGGATTATAGATCAATCCATAACTATTTTGCATAGATTGGTCCTAGAGTAGAAGATTGAAAATGAAGTGAGCCCTTTCGGCAAGCTTAAGGTAATAAATGAACACATATCATTAAACTTTCTTTCCTTACTACAGATGTCTAACCGACATGCACTTGAAAAATTCACTTTGGCTAAGAGAGCCACTTTTGATCAGATCATTGACAGAGAGAAGAAAAAGATTGAGGAGAAGCTAATTTTGATAGAAAAATATTTGAAACAATGTACTAATATATATAGGGTATGTTGCAATACTGAGATACTTACAACAAATGTAGATAAAAAGATAAAAGAGATACAAGAGAAAAATGCTAATATTGCTAACTCTTTAGATGGACTAATTTCACTAACAACATCTATTGATGGACAAATTTTGACTTTGGAGAACCATATTTTTTCTCTTGAAAAGGAAAGAGATAAGATCATTCGGAGAGCCAGAAGTCTCAGAGGTTTGGTGAGTCCAAGATTGGATTCACTCGGTGTACATAAGAAGGAATGCTTGGATATGTTGGGAAAGCCCACACCGACAGAGGTTAATGAGAAAGAATCACTTGCATATTTACTGAGTGGACTTGTATCTATCTCTAACACATTCAAAACTAGCTGGGATACTTATATGGAGTTACTTGAGAAAGCTTACCCAAAAATTTTGAAATTGGTCAAGCTCTGGTAAGACATTTTTGGAGGTATTTAGTGTACAGTTCTTATTCTTTGACAATTTTTTTTACAATTTTTTTTGGGCATTTATGCAAAGGGGGAGTAGTATAAATGTGAAAAATAATGAAGAGTTGCATAGATTAGGGGGAGTTACATAGATTTTGGAGTATTGGAGTACTTTGTATATTCAACTCAGGGGGAGTAGGGCAGGATGAAACCGACAGTTGAAACCATGACCATTTTTCACATGAGTGTTGCCATTAATGCCAAAAGGGGAGATTGTTGGAAATTGACACTCTATTGGTTGGTTTCACTATGTTTTCATTGATGAAAACATGATTTTGGGTTCCGAATTCATATGGTGTATCGGCAAGCACTTCATAGACTCTACACCGACACTGACACAGACATGATTGGATATTTCTTTGGTCACCGACAATGCAGGATGACATGGTATAGTAAAGGTCATTGATATTGGAGGCTGACACATCTTGGATCCGACATCGACAACTTGTTTTAATATTTATTCATTTATGTTATATGGCCAACATGTAATTTGATATTGTATATATCCTTGTAAGCTGACATAAGGCATAAATTTGTATAGGGTATATAGGGAAGATTGATTAGATCATTTTGATATGATAGGATGGATATATGGATGTAATGTAATGCGAAATGTATCAGAGAGATTATATAAGTGAGGAATTTATTGTAAGGGTTATTTCGGTACAGAGGTTTAGGGTTTTAACTGAAACAAACATAGCTTAAACTAGAACTGTATTCTGGCATAAGAGATGCTATCTTAGCAGTTCACTATTCTCTAGATTATTGTCTGGTATGTTATGTAGTCAGTGAGGCTCCTATTGTGATTGAGCAGTGTGCTCTAGGCTGTAAGCCTTCCTACAAGTGCAGGTCCATCATATATTATAATATCTCTTGATATGGTCAGGGAATGATATTGTGGGACACGAATCCCATCGTGGTTTTTTCCTCATTGAGGTTTTCTAGGTATAAATCTGTGTGTTATGATTCTCATTTATGTGTTTGGCTTATTGGTTGCATTACTTCTTTCAATTTTGTTTATATTGGTATACCGATTGGTGTATGAATGTTTTGTTAAGGTTAAAATCTACTATTCCAGTATAACACTGATTCACCCCCCCTCTCAGTGTTATTGGTTTCCAACATTTATGTGGTGGTGGCTCGGTTGACGAAGTTTTCTCATTTTTTTGCCATTTCATCCACCTATATAGTAGTGCAAACAAAAAAATTATTTTTTAGAGAGGTATTTAGGTTGCACGGATTTCCACAAAGTGCTCACGATTGACACAACAGGTTTATGAGTAATTTTTGGTAGGAGCTCTTCAGGTTGTGTAGGACAAAGCTCACTCTGAGCACCAACTATCATCCACATACAGATAGACAGATAAAGATTGTGAATAAGTGGGTGGGAGGATACCTCCGCAATTATATCGCAGGACAATAAAAGGTGTGGGTTAAGTGTTTGCACTTGGGTGAGTATTGTTACAACACCACTTTCCATATATCCATTCAGATGTCACCTTTCATGGACCTATATGGTTATGAGGATCCGATCTTCTTGGATTTTCTTTTTGGGGACAACCGAGTACCAAAGGATAAAGATCTCTTAAAGGAGAGTAAGGACATCATGAGATCACTAAAGGAGAATATTCAGAAGGGTCAAAATCAAGAAAAATAATACATGGACCAACATAGAATAGAGAGATCTTTTGAGGTGGGTGACATGGTTTACCTCATCTTGCACCCTTACCGTCAGTCCACTCTTAAAAGGAGTGGTGCATAAAAGTTGAAGCCATGTTATTACGACCCATTTAGAGTTGTTAGGAGGGTTGGAGAAGTGGCTTATGAGCTTGAGTTGCCGACATATAGTAGGGTACACAATTTTTTTCACGTATCAAGCCTCAATAAGGCATTGGGTCATAATATTGTACCTTCAGTAGAGTTGCCTCCTCTTGATGAAGAGGGGAAACTTATTTTGGTTCTTGAGGCCCTTTTGGAGACCAAAGAACACACCTTTTGGAGATGATTCATCAAGGAATATTTGGTAAAGTGGAGGAATTTTCCGGTAGAGGATGCTACTTGGCAGAGTGAGAAGATCTTACAACATCCAAAGATGATATTTCTTGAGGACAAGCAATTTCAAGGGGGGTAGATTGTAATGTCCCCTTTTTAGCAGTTGTCTGGCGATTTATTGTTAGCACATTTTTCCATGGTCCTGAGGGATAACCAGGACATTTTAGGGACTAATGAAAAAATTATCCTAGGTGTTTTCAGTTTTGGGTCAATCAAAGGAGATTTGATGGGTTTGTCAGAAATTTACAGTTTATAGTAAGTCTGTTTGGGCACATAGTCGAGTAATTTTTGGTGTGGTTTTGATCAACTTCATTTTGGTGCATTTATTCATTCGCTTGGATTGCAATTTTTATGAAGGAATTAATTATTCAGGCAAAAATCAAAAGTTTCTAAAGTTAAATTTAATTATTTAACTTAAGGGGTTATTTCATGTTGAAGCTAATGTTAAAAAAGGAAATATTAAATGTACCCCTTCTTTTGGAGACATAGGGGGATAATAATATTTTATTTTATTTAATATTTATCCCACATTTGTGATGCATTGGGATTGGAGCCAAAGTGAAGTAATAAATGTGTGCATTGAATGCTGGAAAATGCATCTTGGGGATTGTGATCTTGGAAATTGAGTTTATTGGGAATTGTATTTCTCGAGAAAATCTGGAAATCTTCTTGGCATTTGGGGACAAAATCCCTCAAGTGTGACATTCTTATGCCTGTGAAAGATCAGGTATGATAATTTCTTAAGAAAAACTGATATTGGAGGAAGTTTTTGGAAATGATCATTATTGTTAATCAAAAGAAGCTCTTAGGACAAAAATCAAGGCACTCAGGAAAGTAGACTATTTGTCCAATTCTGGATTTCGTATTTTACAATTTGGTTTGTGTATCTGAAAGTGTGTTACCTTTCAAGCAATATAGAAGACACAACATTAGTCACTAATATGGTATGTTCTTGCTAAGAACTGAAGCTGGAAGTTGCTGTGATTATTTTCGGAATAATTAAATATCACACCATTGAAGCTGGAAGTTCAAACTAAGCAAAAAAACCACATAAACCGAACTGTTGCTGCACTCAATTAGAAATAAACCAATGATAGTCACCAACCGTGTTAATTTTGACAGGTCTTCTATTGAATGTCCTCAGCAACGTAATGTTTGATAGGTCTCTGTATTCGCTAATATTCATTCAAGAAGTTCTAACATGTAAGCTGAGTGTATTCACACTGTGTTGATTGGGCATGGAAAAATTTGCATGGCTAGGCAATGAAAGTTATATTGAGTAGCTTAGGGAATAGGGGAAAACTAAAGGTAATACCATATTGGTTGTAGGTGAGTCATTAACAACTTTAAGGGAGTCAACTTGCACAAGCACATAGTCATACGATTTTGTAGCTATCATCATTACTACAAGTGTTCAATATATTTGAAGGTTCACTCTCGTGAGTTTAGCAACAACAAACCTTGATTACAATGTAATGGTAGCAAGGTGTCAATTAGATAAAAACCAATACAAGAAATGTGTTTAGGCAGTGGCCTGAAGTCCATACATCCAAATAGGGATGATGAACCGAGTTCCAATATTACATCCTGAAAGCTGTGAAACATGTTTTTTTAAGAAAGAAAATCTTTGGTGTAGCCAGTGCTTTGATAAGTTGAGACTTTGTCATGTTTTTATCATCAAAACTCTTAGGTTTTTGACATATTTTAGTTTTCATAGTGGTAGTGATGTATTGTAAATTGACTATATGTATGCCATTTATTCCTGCAATCATGTGATTTGTTCCTGTTGCTATGCAGATTATTTAGGGTAATATCATACGTGAATTAATGAATGTGTTAATTAAATAAAATGTGTATGCATGTCCTTGTATGTTGTTTTTGTTGTAGTGCAGATAATTAATGATGTCGTGGTGGAGTCCAAGGGGTTGAGCTTAACTGGTTAAAACATTGGGTTCTCACTGTGGAGACCCAAGTTCAACTCCCAATAAGGACATCTAAAATGAATTATAAGTTGTGACTCTTGGCCTTCCATAAAAATGGGGAAGGTCTAGGGTCAATCTAATCAAACATAATAATAATAATAATAATAATTCAAAATACCGCGGCTTCGACCTATTACCGATCAAAAAAAAAAAAAAAAAAAAAAAAAAAAAATGATGTCGTGGTGGATATTCTCCTTTTGCACCCGAAGAAGGAAGGATCACGTAAGAAATAACTGGAAATCAAATTGAAGAGGAGCTGAGCAAGCACAAGGTATGACATGGGCAGAGAAGACAAGCAACACTACTGAAGTTTAACTTTAGTGGGCATTGAATTCGCAAAACACCGCCATGGAATGCAAAGACTGGGGTTCAGTTTAGATCCACGTTTCTTGTATCCAAGCTCTAGTTATCTTCTTTATCAGTCAATCATCCACCTCTTCTTGTGGGCATGATTTGTGTTTTCTATTGTAGTTTATCTTCTATTTATTAATAAGCTCTTCCTTTTTCTTAGAGGTTAGACAAAATAGAAAGGAATAGAGCAGAGAATTTTGATAGGCATTCTTAAGTTTCTTTTCAAAATATGTAATCATTTTCAGGAAGCAATGAATAAAAGATATGTTGTTCAGATCCGTTAAAGGTAGTTTTCTAGAAGCTTGATATCACTCATCCAAGGGGCCCCACTTGGTGAGTGATCCTATGTGTGCTCATTGAAATTAGTTTTTCTTTAGTTGCAGTAGAAGTTCTTTCTTTGATTGTTCGTGCAACCACTAGAAACAGATCCACTGACTATTCCTACAGCCAAGCTAGAACAGAGTAATTTATGTTATCTATATTAAATCTTTCTAGCATTTTCTTTATAAGTTTTTCCTGTAGCCTTTCATAATTTCCATTCTTGCCTTTCCTTTTCGCATAATGTTAGTTGCTATAGTAATGCAAAATAGCCATTGAAGGAACTTAGTGCATATATAGTGCAGACCCATTTCAAGTACTACGTCCCTGGGTTGATAACTAAATGAGCACTAGCCATGAAAATAGTAACTTTACTAGATGAATTTCCAAACTTCAGGTTGAGACTTCAATTAGAGTTATTATTATTGTTGGAGTAGACATGCTTGAAAGATGAATGTGTTAGAATAACAGGTAGAAAACTGAGAGGGGGGTGGTGAATCAGTTGTCAACTGATTATATTAGCCAAACCACTTTATAACCTTTACCCAAAGCACATAATCATTAATATCGAAATAGCAGAAATAAATACCGATAAGAAATTCAATTTAAGAATAAAACAAAGAATTAACACAATGCAAACCTATCACATAACACCATGATTTGTACATGGAAAACCCAATAAAGGGAAAAACTACGATGGGAAGCCTACCCATAGTCAGATAATACTTATACAAAAAGTATGTGATACAATAAGGGGCCTCCAAATGCAAGAAGGCACACTGCCTAGAGCGCACTGCTCATTACAAAGGAGTCACACTAACTACTGAGAGGTTAAAACCACCTCAATATATTTGAACAACAATCCAGAAGAATGAACTGCCAGTGATAGCATCTATCATGCCTAATTATAGTCCCAGTTAAGCTCAATACCAAAGGCCTTTGACCTCTTATATAAACCTAATTTGATCACCTATGATCGCCCAAATCTCCTTCGCATATGATTTTTCATTCCACGACCACGGCCATAATCTACAATGAGATCTTACATCAATTTATACAAAACCCTAAGGCCTAAACCAATTAGGGCGGCCACCTAAAATATATTACAATGAGATAATTACATACATCCACATTACAATGATATGCCATGTCATCTTTAGACCAAAATAACATTAACCAATCCATAAATCATCACGGTAATGTGTAGAGAACACACTATATGATACCGATCCATAACCTAGATAGGTATTAGACCTAATCTGGGTCCACCTCACCAAAGGGATGTCTCCAATCAGTCAAGGCATGAACAAATATCATCTTCAACATCCTGAATTCCATCCAGAATCTGCACCAGCCCCACTTATGCATCCTGTCAAAGTTTCTCTATAAAAGCTCTGCCGGTAAAACCTTAAACCCTTATCGGTATAGGCTTACTAGAGTGTATGATAGCATCTGATCACCAAGTCAATACCAACTGACCAAAACATACTCTAGAAAAATGTAACACATCAAACCAAACATATTCCATTTATCCAAACATGTCGGTAGTGTCCAACTGATAGTCCCTTCTACCGGTAACACTAGTTCTTCTATCGATAACCAAAACCTATCTGTCGGTAATCAATCATAATAGGTAGTATTGACATCAATGACAAAACATCAATGCAACACATAATAAATTCCTTCATATTGCCAACAATCTCCCCCTTAGGCATTGATGGAAACACTAGATGTGAAAAACAAAACATCCAAGTGCCAAGAAATGCCAAAAATTTCTCATGGAAGATATAACAATGAAAAATTGAAAAAATCCCAGCAACTCCCCCTGAGGAGTGTAGTCCAATCTGAAAATAATTTGAATCTCTCCCATATGACATATTATGACATTATTTTCACACCATGTATCTCCCCCCCTTTGTGATGTAGAGGTCTTGTGCCTAGCTCTCCAATTCACCCTTACTCGCCCCAACTCCTCAGCTCACCCTTCTACTTAAGCTCCTCCAAGGTAACTTGTTAGGGTATACTCCTTAGACCTCCAATGCCTAAAATCTACTAGCTTTCCTCCTAGGTATATCCACTTGAGGTTTCTTGTTGGTTTTGACCCAAATCTCTGATTTTGAGATGGTCTCCTACCAGGTTCACAAAGCTCCAACTAGGCTCCAAAGACCTCCACCAAGGATCTTCACTCTAATAGAATGTTTAAAGGTTGTGTTTATGTTGTGTAGGTATGTTCAAGGTCATTTTATTCATTTACAAGGTTTTCACCTTCCTCCCAAGCCCTAGGCTTTCAACTTGCTTCTACCGGCTGCTATTAGGCCTAATTGACTAACCCTTCTTTGACTGTTTTTTGGTCTTATTCCAAAACATTTCCTAACAAACCCAATATATTTTTACATATTTAGATACCCATTTGGAATTCAAACAACATCACTTGGTTTCCCATCTGGGTTTTTTGTAAAACTAGGGATACTGAAAAAGAGCTATTTTTAAGGGGTTTAGGACTTCCAGGCAGTTTTGGAAGATGTGCTCCAAACTCTTCACCAATCACAATCCCCAACCCAAAAAAACTTGGATTATTTTAGTAAACTCATATAAATTTCCAAAACACTATGGGTTGTTGGGGTGTCACTTCTCCATGGCTCTGAAAATGAGCAATCTCTGCTGCCCTCACACACTAGCTACAAGCTTGTGTGTTATTTATCTCACCCATTCTCCTCCTTGCGGCATGAAAAAACACAAAAAAAATACTCTAAAACTATTTACAGATCCTACCCAAGCCATCCACTAGATTTCAACTTGTTCCATTCATGGATGCTCAAGTAAAATGCATTTTTACAATCAAAACCCCAAGTTTCTAGGATTTGTGAGCAACTTTTACAAAAAACAGTGATAACTTTTAATCCAAAGGACTTAAAGCCTTCATATTATACTTGTTGGAAAGGTAAAAAAAATTCATAACTTCCTCTGCTATTATGAGCACCTTACTAGACCGTACAAGCCAGACAAAATAAGAAAATCAAAGCAAAAACAGTCTAAATGTGAGGAAAAGCATAGGAAACCCTTGGCAAATGAATTGAATGCAAACCACAAGTTGATTAACCTATTATTGGAGATGATTATAAGTATTTATAAACCATTTTAATTTTGTTCCAACCAACTTCCAATGCCATTTCCTTCATGGACAACTTTTGCCTAAAGATGCAAAAGTTGTCATGACCAATTTTTGACAACATTTACCTATGAGTTCAAAAACACACTCCAAGGATCTCAAGGCCTGAAACATAACTCAAATGGCATCCAAAAATGGATTTAAACCATTTCCAAACATTCTAGAAATTTTCCAGGCATCCACCTAGTACCAACCAAAAATTGACATTTTGACAACATTTCAAGATAATGACAATTTTGGATCCTGAGCACAACAAAAGTGTGAACAACCAAACTATGGATTCAAAAAGAATCATAGGATTTCTTCCACCTTATTACAACAAAAAATAACTTGAAATCACACAAAAACTATAAAATTCAAGAAAAGACAACTTTGAGCTAGGTGCTCTACACCACTTTGACATCACTGCCAAAGATATGACATAAATATCAAAATCTTGTGAATCTCAAAGTTGATTACTTCCCCTGAGTAGTAGCACCACTACATCAATCCGAAGCAAAGGATAATGTTGATGATGCATGCCAAACTGATGCACTACTCCATCAATTAAGTTTCTATTGGAGGGGTAGATACCCCTAACCTATCTCTCAGATACTCAAATGATTCCTTAGACAACAATTTAGTGAATATATTTGTAATCTATTCTTTAGTGTTCACATAAACCAATTTGACTTCCTTTTCTTCCACCTTTTCCTTCAAAAAGTTATATTTTATTGATATGTGCTTAGTCTTAGAGTGAAATACTGGATTCTTAGACATGTCAATAGCTGTGGAGTTATCACAATAGATAACTACCGGTTCACTATAATTTACCTTGATATCCTTCAACATTTGCTTCATCCACAAGACTCGTGTACAATTAGTTGCTGCTACAACATATTCATCTTCTGCAGTAGATAAAGAAATGCATGACTGTTTTTTGCTGATCCATGAAACCAATTTCTTTCCAAGAAAGAAAGCTCCACCAAAAGTGCTCTTACTGTCATCAACATCTCCTGCCCAATCTGAATCTGTATATGCACATAAAGTGAAGTTATCATCTCTAGAATACCATAAGCCATATTATGTTGTTCCTTGCAAATACTGCAATATCTTGAAACAATACTTACTGCATTCATAATATCTAGTCTAGTCTGAGTTAGATATAACAAGCCACCAATCATAGACTTATACCTTGTTGAATTCACCAGTGCAGATGTGTCATTGATAGATAATTTCTCACTTGTCACCATAGGAGTACTTATCAGTTTGGAATTATCCATACCAAACTTCTTCAACAAATCCCTTAAATACTTAGTTTGACAGATAAAAATGCCTTTGTCAGTCTGAGTAATCTGCAAACCTAAAAAAAATCTCATCTCACCAATCATAGACATTTCAAATTCATCCTTCATATTATTAGAGAATTCCATGCACAATTTATCTTCACCTCGAAAAATGATATCATCAACAAATACTTCAATAATTAGAATATCATCATCAATGATATAATATAAATTACTGTCAGCACTGCCCTTAGTAAAACCAAGCTTCAAAAGATATTTATCCAACCTTGCATACCAAGCTCTAGGAGCCTGTTTCAAACCATATAATGCTTTCCTTAACCTGCAAACCATATCTTTATCATTTGTCAGTGAAAATCCATCAGGTTTCTCAATGTATACTTCTTCCTCAAGTTCACCAATCAAAAGTGCACATTTAACATCCATTTGATAGACCTTATAGTTCTTATATGCTGCATAGGCAAGAAATAGTCTAACAGCTTCAATTCTAGTTACAAGTGCAAATGTCTCACCATAATCAATTCCTTCCATTTGAGAATATCATTTACAAACCAATCTAGCCTTGTTTCTTACAACTTGACCATCTGCATTTAGTTTATTTCTAATAAACCCATTTAGTTCCAATAACATTCTTTTTTTTAGGTCGGGGAACTAAAGTCCAAGTCTTATTCTTTTCTATCTGATCTAATTCATCTTCCATAGTCTTTAACCAATATTTATCTTTACAAGCTTCAATAATAGATGTCGGTTCAACTTGAGAAATAAGACACACCTCTTCATTTTCCAGTCTCCTTCTTGTCATAACTCCCTTGTTCCCATCTCCAATGATTTGATCTTCAGAATGATTTAATCTTACATACCTTGGTATCTTCTATACTTTAGGTTCTCTGATTTGATCATCAATCACAGTTGAATTTTTTGATTGTGCCAGTGTAATAGTCTCAGTGTCTTGTACTAGTTGAGGCATTGCCAGTTCATTTATGATCATTTCCACTGCTGGTTCTCTGTCATATGATATGGATTGATCTCTATATTGCTCATCCACTTTCACATTTGTGTTGTCCATAGTTTTCTGCAATCTTTTGTTATAACATCTATATGCTTTGCTCGTAATTGAATACCCAAGAAATACCCCTTCATCACATCTAGGATCAAACTTCCCAATTGAATCATCCCTTTTGATATAAAATTTACTTCCAAAAATTCTAAAATATTTAAGAGTAGGTATATGTCCAAACCATAATCCATAAGGAGTCTTACCGGTTTCGCCTTTGATATGAACTCTATTGAATGTATAGACTGTTGTAATCACTGCTTCTCTCTAGTAGATGTGAGGCAATTTGGCTTTCATCATCATAGTTCTTGTTGCATCCAAAATGGTTTTATTCTTCCTTTCCACTACTCCATTCTGCTGAGTCCAGGGCGCAGATAACTATCTCCTAATTCCATTTGTCTCACAATAGCTTTTAAATTTGTGAGAAGAGAGCTCACCGCCTTGATCTGATCTTAGACATTTGATTTTCAATCTTGTTTCTATTTCAACCATTGCTTTAAAGATCTTGAATTTCTCAAAAGCTTCAGACTTCTCCCTTAGAAAAGTCACCCACATCATTCTAGAATAATCATCAATTATTAGCATGAAGTATCTATCACCTTGAAAGCTTCTGGTCCTTGCTGGACCACATAAGTCAGTATGAATCAAATCAAGCACATCATTAGCTTTATCATGTATGCTCTTACAAGAATTTTTAACTTGCTTTCTCAATTGGCATTCCTTACATACAGGATTATGAGGCTTTATAATCTTAGGTATATCTCTAACTCCCTTTGTTGAACTGATCTTAACAATACAATCAAAATTAACATGACACAACCTCTTATGCAATAAACCAACTCTCATCAATATGAGAAATCAAACATGTCTTATCACCAGTGTTCAAGTGAAAGATATTACCTCTAGTCTAAGTACCGGTTGCAATCTCCAAACCAGTTCTGTT
Source organism: Cryptomeria japonica (assembly GCF_030272615.1). NCBI lineage: Eukaryota > Viridiplantae > Streptophyta > Pinopsida > Cupressales > Cupressaceae > Cryptomeria > Cryptomeria japonica. The sequence continues at coordinate 406,991,344 of NC_081412.1, read as the reverse complement.
AATGATTTTGCATTTTCTATCTTTGAACTGAAGTTGGAATCCCTTGTCCATCAATTGACCAACACTTAAAAGATTATGCTTTAAACCTTCTACATAATAAACATTATCAGTATTATGCTTACCATCCAAAGAAATAATACCTCTACCTTTGATCATACATTCTTTGTCATCTCCAAATCTAACTTGATTGCCATTGAATTCTTGTAGGGACATAAACTTTCTTTTATCTCCAGTCATATGATGTGAGAATCCACTATCAATTACCCATTCATCCTTGTCTTCAACCTTTGCTTCTAGGGCGTTTTCTTCATTCAGTATAATCAGTTCCAGTTCATCTTCCTTTATAGCATAGAACACCCATTCCTTTCCATTGCTGGATCCACTAGCAAAGTCACTTTCCGGTTCTTCATCTGAGTCATCCCTTACTCCTTCCTCATCCACTATGTAGCATAGTTTTTTTTCTTGAATCTATGTTTTTTTCTGATTAGGCTTAAATGGTTTCTTAACTCTTTCTTCAAATCTTGCATTCCTTTCAGGACATCTAGATGCAAAATGACTAATCTTATTACATGGAAATCAATTAAAAGGTGCTTTTCCTTCATACTTACTTCCTGTCAGTCCTTTAGGTACTCTTATAGAAAATAAGGCTTCAAGTTGCTCAAATTCTTCATCCTCTTTCCTCATATCTTCCAATTCTTTTGCATATAGAGCTCTCCAATCACTTTTGTTGGCAGATGATGATGCATGAAAAGCAGGTTCAGATTTTGCAGTTCCAGAAGGTCCAAATTTTTCAAGCTCAAAAGCATATAATTTCCCAATCATAATGTATATGTTAACTAAAGTGTTTGCCATTGTTCTCAATTCATTAATTGTAGTAGCCTTCATCTTGTAAGCCGGTGGTAGGGCTCTCAGAACTTTAAAAACTATTTCATCTTCACTCAGTGATCCTCCACAACATTGAATTCCCATGACAATCTCATTTACTCTTTCCATAAATGTAGCAATTCTTTCATTATCTTCCATCTTCAAGTTCTCATATCTTACTCGGTAACCATCAAGTTTAGCAATTTTGACAGTAGGGTCACCTTTATTCAGATTTTGCAATTTATCTGACATAGCCTTTGCAGATGATTTATCACTCAATCCCATGATTTGTTGATCAGTGAGTGCACACAAGAGGGCTTCTCTAGCCCTGCAATCATTTTCAATATTTTTGTCCAAGTCTATAGGAGGAGGATTGCCAGATGCAAAATCATAAGGTGTATATCCTTTCTCAGTGATCTCCCAAATATCCTTGCCAAGACATCTAAGATCAGTCTCCATTTGGATTTTCCATATCCCATAATTTGTTTCATCAATCTTAGGAATTTCTCTTCTGAAAATAGTTGCTGGTGGATTAGAAGTATTAGTTGCCATATGATCTACCTCAAACAGTTAAGTTTCTGCAAAAGGGGACCAAAGCTCTGATACCAATTGTTAGAATAACTAGTGGACAACTAAGAGGGGAGGGGGTGAATCAGTTGTCAACTTATTATATTAATCAAACCACTTTATAACCTTTAACAAGAGCACATAATCATGAATACTGGAATAGCAGAAACAAATACCGATAAGCAATAAAACTTAAGAATGAAAAAGAGAATTAACACAATGCAACCATACCACATAACACCATGATTTGTATGTGGAAAACCTAGTAAAGGGAAAAACCACAGTGGGAAACCTACCCACAATCAGATAATACTTCTGCAAAAATTATGTGATACAATAAGGGGCTTGCATGTGCAGGAAGACACACTACCTAGAGCATACTGCTGATTACAAATGAGTCACACTGACTACAAAGAGGTTAAAACCACCTCAATATAATTGGACAACAATCCAAAAGAATGATCTGCCAGTGATAGCATCTACCATGCTTGATTACAGTCTCGGTTAAGCTCAATACTCAAGGCCTTTGACCTCTTAGATAAACCCAATTCAATCACCTATGATCGATCAAATCTCCTTCGCATATGATATTTCATTCCATGACCACGACCATAATCTACAATGAGATCTTACATCAATTTATACAAAACCCTAAGGCCTAAACCAATTAGGTCGGCCACCTAAAAGATATTATAATGAGACCATTACATACATCCACATTACAATGATATGCCATGTTGGCTTTAGACCAAAACAACATTAACCAATCCATAAATCATCCCGGTAACATATAGAGAACATGTTATACGATATCGGTCCATTACCTAGATAGGTATCAGACCCAATCTGGGTCCACCTGCCAAAGCGATGTCTCCAATCAGTCAAGGCATGAACAAAGATCATCTTCAACTCATCTAGAAGCCACACCAACACCACTTATGCATCTTGTCAAGGTTTCTCAGTAAAAGCTCTGTCGGTAAAACCTTAAACCCTTACCGGTACAGGCTTAGTAGAGTGTATGATAGCATCCGATTACCAAGTCAATACCAACTAACTAAAACATACTCCAGAAACATGTAACACATCAAACCAAACATATTCCATTGATCCAAACATGCCGGTAGTGTCCAACTGATAGTCCCTTTTGTCGGTAACACTAGTTCTTCTATCAGTAACCAAAACCTGTCTGTCGTTAACCAATAATAATAGCTAGTGTTGACATCAATGACATAACATCAATGCAACACATAATCAATTCCATATTGCCAATAGAATGCTATGTCATAATTTGAAAAGTGAATTCGGGAAAAAATATTAGTATTCAATTTCAATGTAATTTTAGTCTGATTGCATAAATGATAGTAAAAATATACATATGAATGTCTATGCAATGTTATGAATAAAACATTATTTATGAATGAATGAAACTGTCAAAAACCAAAATGCAACAAGGTCAACAAAACCACAAGAAACTCTTTAGAAAAAAAGAATAAAATCAGACCCTTATTGATTGTCGGCCAATTGTTTGTAGAAATTCCAACAACAGGGTTAATAGGTAAAAACTTAATAGCTAATAGGTCAGCCTATTACAATATTTAATCCACAAATCTTTATTTTTTTGAAATTTTAGTTTTTACTATGAGCTACATTATTCATATTTAAGAAAAATATTGGGCAGTTGTATTTCTTCCACAAATTTTGTTTATTTTTTTGAAATTTTATTTTGTACTATGAACTATATTATTCATGTTAGTAGTATTTATTCCACAAACCTTGTTTGTTTTTTCAAAATTTAATTTTTGTACTATGAATTACATTATAAATATTGGGTAGTTGCAAATCTTATTTATTTTTAATTTTTTTTTTTAAATCAAATTAAATATTTTTATCAATACAATAAACTATAATATAATAGAGGTGATGGGAGGAGGTGAGCGGCGAGTGAGAAATTCAAATTTCAAATAGGGTGATGGCGGACTTTCTGCGCCTGGTGCTGGTGATCATGTAGGTTCCCAGGCCTCCCAGGGTCCTGTGGGGGACAAGGCAACAAACAAATCAGTTGAAGATAAAGATTCCAAAGTAGGGGACCCACATGATAGAGGTAAAGTAAATAAATGGATGACTCTATTTGGAGTTAGGCCTTTAGTGCATACTGGGCTTCCAGAAGTTAAAAATCTTTCTGATCTGGCGACAGGGGTTTTTGCTATATATGTGTTGGATAAGTTGGTTGACTTCTCTGTCTCTGGTCTGGCTATGACTTTTGTTGGGCGATTTGCTGGTTTTAGACCTAACATTGATGTCGTTAGGAACTTTATAAGGAGAAAATGGTTTCTCAAAGGCCAAGTGGAAGTGGCGGCTTTGCCTAGGGGTTTTTTCTCCTTTGCTTTTAATATTGAAGAAGATATGAATAAAGTGCTTTGTGAAGGTACGTGGATGTGCGGCAAGTCAACTTTGGCTTTACAAAAATGGGCTCCTAACTTACCATTGGATGATTCCTTCTTCGGGCCAGCTCCTGTGTGGCCACGTCTTCCTTGCCTTCCATTGGAGTTTTGGAATGAGGAGGTTTTTAAAGGGACTACAAGCTCCTTTGGGGAACTCCTGCCAATTGACCCGATGACTACAACCAAATCTAGGTTGCTTTTTTCTCGTATTTGTGTTAATGTAAATCAAATGACGAATATGCCTCAATCCATTGAGATTTTATCTAAATTAGGGAAATGGACCCAAGTGATTAAATATGAATCTCTCCCATTTGTGTGTTTTCATTATAAAAAGTCAGGTCATTGGTCAAAATCTTGTCCTTCCAAGAAGGGTAAGAATAGTAAAACTCATAGTAATCTGAAGCAGAAATGGCAAATGAAAGTGAAAAATGATGCTCTACCTTCAAAGTTAATCCCTAAGAAGGAAGCAACCGAGCTGGAAAATGAGGAAAATAAGGGTATGAATAACTACAAGGAAAACTTTGATTGTGCCTATTCTAATAGTAAAAAAGAAAGTAATGAGGAGGAAGAGGATGGTACTGAAGACCTGGTTCAAAATGCTAAATCTGTGGATTTGGAGGTTGATCTTATCATCAAGGGTAAAGCTATTGATTTATCTAGTGAGGATGTTTCAACTTCATTTAATAACAAGGAAAACGAGGAAGACTCTAATGAAGCTCAGGACTGTAATATCTTGGAAACGGTGCCTTTGTTGTTATTGACCAATGGAAGTCCTAAGAAGACTGGATATATGAACTTGAACTCCCAATGTAAAACCCCTCCCAGTAGCATGGAGATGATGGGTCTTGAGGGAAATCCTAGGATTTTCGATAATAAAGAAGGCAAGTCAAATAAGGGAGGACCCAATGGAGGTATTTCAACTAGAAGCAAGAATAAGAAGGTTGCAGATGTTGGAAATCATAACAAAAATCAAGGGAGACCCTCTCTAAAGAATCAGAGGGAACGGGAAAGTTGGAAGAACCATGCTGATGGAACATAGATTTCCATCAAGTCAGCGTTATCTCCAGTTAAATTATGAAGATAATTTCTTGGAATATCAGGGGTTTGAATGCCCCCCATAAATAGGATGTGTTGTGTAATATTGTTAGAGATCATAAACTGGATGTAGTTCTTATTCAAGAAACTAAGATGTGTAAGGATAAAGTGGAAAAAAATAAAATTTTCAAAAATAATGGGGTGATTGGTACTAGCTCAGAGGGTTCCTCAAGAGGCACAACTATCTTTTGTAATCACAATTCCATTAAAGGTAAGGAAATTTCTTTAGGGGTTGACATGACCTCAGTTTTGCTTGAGCAAATTAGGGATAACTTTATCTGGGTTATCTCTAATATCTATGCACCTAATACTAAAGTTGGAAGAGCTAAATTTTGGAGGAGTCTGGCAGAAGAGAGACAAAGTTTTTTAGCTAAAAGTTGGATGATTATGAGAGATTTCAATACTCCCTTAAAAGAGGATGAAAAGATGGGAGGCTTTCCTTTGCAGTTAGATGGAAGACAAGATCTCATGGACTTTATCAATGATCAAGCTTTGATGGATGTGGATCTCAGAGGGATTAATTATACCTGGACCAATAGAAGAATTGGCCCTGATCTCATTCAAGTTAGGCTGGATAGATCTCTGATCTCCCCTGATTGGCTCTCTAAGTATAATTGTTCTCTAGCGTCTATCATTAAGATTGGTTCTGATCATTATCCTATCTCTTTCACTACCAATCCTACTTCCTCAAAACGTAATTTTGCATTTAGACTTGAAAAAGCCTGGTTATCCCACCCCTCTCTGGAAAAATTTGTTTCTGAGTGGTGGAATTCGGAGGTTGAGGGTACTACTTTATTCAAAGTGGCCAAAAAGCTTAATATTATCAAAGCCAAAATCAAAATCTGGAATAAAGAGACTTTTGGAGATATCTTCAAAATGAAAGCCAATATTAAGAAAGATATTAAAGAAGTTCAGGATAAAATATAAGTGGAAGGCCTTTCTGAGGATTTGAGGAATTCTGAAAATGGGCTGCTTTCCAAATGCCATGAAATTATCTCTAATGAAGAAACCTTTTGGAGACAAAGATCAAGAGCGTTATATTTGAAGGAAGGTGATAAAAATACCCGATTTTTCCACGTGACTGCTCTTAAGCATAGGGTGACCAACATGATCTCTAGCTTATCCAGTAATAGGGGTATTTTGTCGGATGGAGATAAAATTAAAAAGGAAGCTGTGCATTTCTTTAGTAATCTTTTGGGTGGTGAGGATTCTCTGGATATCAAAAATAAAGACCTTCTTGCTCAAGCTATCCCTACCATTTTAAATGAGGATGACAACAAAAATATTTCTAGGATCCCTTCGAATTAGGAGATCTAAAAAGGCAGTTTTATCCTTTCTTGGAGACAAGTCTCCTAGTCAGGACGGATTCCCTATGTTCTTCTTTCAAATTTTTTGGAATAATGTGGAGATTGACATCTGTAATGGTATTAAAGAATTCTCTGGGTCTAGATGACTTCTCAAAGAACTCAATGTTACCTTTATTGTCCTCATCCCTAAGATCCTTGGAGCTGATTCTCTCAATTAGTTTAGACCTATTAGTATTTGTAATTATTTTTACAAGATTATATCTAAGGTGCTCACTTCTAGAATGCTAGATATCCTTCCTCGCATAATTTCTGCCCAACAAAATGGTTTTGTCCCTAGTAAAAAGATTCTGGATTCCATCATTTCAGTTCATGAGAACATTCATTCTCTAACTGTCGCTAAAAAACAAAACTTTTTTCTGAAGCTGGATATGTCCAAGGCCTATAACAGAGTGAATTGACAATTCCTTTTCAGAATTATGAAAGCTTTTGGGTTTGGGGAAAAGGTGATACAACTATGTTCTCAGCTAACTAGTACTACCTCTTCTACAATTATTATTAATGGATCTCCCTCCAGTTTCTTCAAAAGTTCTAGAGGCCTAAGATAGGGGGATCCTATCTCTCCTATCTTGTTTACTATCTTGGCAGAAAGTTTGGGCAAATTTATTATGAGAAGTGTGGAGGAAGGGAAACTCAAAGGCCTTAAGCCTTCCTCATCCAACTTAACCTGTGCTCATGAACATTTCATAGATGACTCTATTACCATGGGAGAAGCTACCACAAGAGAAGCTAGAAATATGAAGATTCTCATGGATTCCTATGAAGCTGCTTCTAGGCAAAAAATAAATTGGGATAAGAGTTCTTTGTTCTTCATCAACACCCCTATGGATAGACAAAGAAGGATTGAAAGGATCCTTGGATGTAAAATTGCAGAGTTTCCTTCTACTTTTTTGGGTCTCCCTCTGTGCTTAAAGCCTTCAGAGAATTTCTGGATGAAGCTAGTTGATAGATTTAATTCCAAATTGGCTGGGTGGAAGGGAGCCCTACTCAGCCAAGCGAGTAAGGTGACGATGCTTAAGGCTACTCTTCAAAATCTACCTATCTATGCCCTTAGTTTCTTTAAGATCCCCAGGAATTTTGCTGAGGCCATTGAAAGAATACGAAAAAAATTCTTATGGTCGAGAGTGGAAGATAAAAATAGAATCCCCCTTATTGCCTGGAATAATATTTGCACTCCTAAGGATTTTGGGGGCATGGGAATAAGGAACATTGTGACTATGAACAATGCCTTGTTAGCTAAACAAATTTAGAGAATGAAAGGGGAGGAAAGGGAATGGAATTCCATATGGAAAAAGAAATACCTTCATATGCAACCGTCTGATGAAGAATTTATGGATAATTCCTTCCTTGTGGATGGCTCTACTATTTGGAATGATGTTCAAACGGCTAAAGTTTGGGCTACTACTGGAAGAAAGTGGAAACTGGGTAATGGGAGAATTATCAGATTCTAGGATGACAGATGGCTAATGGATAAACTACTGGAGGAAATCCCCATTCTTAATGAATGGAAAGAGTGGTTTAAAAGCAAGTATGGAGACCTTGTTAGGGACTACTAGAGAAATGGTAAGTGGATTGAGTTTAGCCAGGTTTTTTTGGGCCTAAGATTTTTGGAGACCTTGCTCTCTTCCAAAATCTTCATGGAGCATTATGAGGATTGTATGATTTGGAAGGAAACTTTTGATGGGCAATATTTTGTTTCTTTAGTTGTCTCTATACATTACAAAGTTCCAGATGAGATTCCTCTGTGGGTGAAAGTGTGGATGAAGAATCTGAATCCCAAAATTAATATCTTCTTTTGGATCTTTATCCAAAATAAGGTGCTAACCCTTGATAATCTCCATAAGCGTGGATTTATTTTCCTAACAGGTGCTCTCTTTGCTACAGGGAGGAGGAGTTTGCTTGCCATATCCTCTACCAGTGTACTTTTAGTCAGGATATTTGGAATATAATTCTTAATAAGTGGAAGTTGAGTTGGGTTTTCCCAAACTCACTGGAAGAGTTCTGGCAGTGATGGTTTTGCCCTAGTTCTAATTCTAAGAATGTTGAGCTCTGGAAACTTATTCTCCCCATTATCACCTAGAACATCTGGAACGAGCATAACAACAAGATTTTTAGGGAAAAAAGTGTGAACCCTGAAGTGGTGGTGGATAAAATTTATAGAGGGATCCATGATTTCTTATATGACATTGATACTAGATTATCTGCTAAGGGAGATTTTAATGAAAGATGGAACCTTTCCAATAGCATAAATAGCAAGGATAAAGGTAGAGATGGTATTTTTTGGAGGTTTCCTCCCCAGGGATGGATCAAGGCCAATTTTGATGGGGCATCTAAGGGAAATCCTGGCAATGCTGGATATGGGGGTATTGTCAGGAATTTTGCTTGAGGTTGTCTTGTGGCTGTTGCTGGTCCTTTGGGTAACCAAACGAGCCATTATGTTGAAGATTCAGCTGCCCTTAATACTCTGATTATTGCTAAAAATCTCAATCATGACAAATTATGGTTGGAGGGAGATTCTCTTAATATTATTAAATGCCTAAAGGGTGAAGCTGAGCCTTCGTGGTCTATCGAAAATATCATTTTTAAGGCCAGAGAAATTATTGCTAGTTTTAAAGCTATTATTATTGAGCATGCTTTTAGGGAAAAAAATGCCATCGTGGATGGTCTTGCTAACCTTGGTGTTATATCCAAAAAAAAAGCATATGGAATGGTGAAGATAATATTGATTTCAATATTAAAGACCTCATTAGAAAGGACAATATTATGGGGAAAGAAAGATTGCATTTTAATCACAGTTGTATTAATGATTAAACATCAAAAATTTAAAAAGGAGATGATAGCTTGTCAGAAGGGCAGAGTTTTAAATAAGAATATTAAAAATTTGCATTTTCTGTGGGTGCTTATTTTCAAGTGTCCGAGTGTCATCTGGAAGCTCGCTTCGAATTTGCTGAAGCAGAAAAATTGCAGAACGAATTCAAGAATGGGAGGTGAACTTAGAAGAGAGGAACCCAATAACCTTTCTAAATGGCAAGAAATGCCCAAGGTTTGGATGAAGCTGGAGAAGGGTTTTATGATGCCGTTCATGGAAAAACTGGTGGATTATGACAAAAGCATAGTAAACTTGGCGGTTACTAGAGTGATTGAAAACTGGAAAAATGACACTTTCAAAATCCATGGTGTCAAATTCAAGTTGGACGCAGACCTCATCTCTACGATCACAAGTATGCCCCATACTAGCCTCAATTTCTTTAGGGATCTGGAAGTCTCTAATAATGTTATGAAGCTCTTTCCATGCAAAGATAAGGAGAGAGATAAATTAGGCAAAGCGTCTGGAGGGTATTATGAAGCGTCTAACATTAATTTTTTTTGGGGTTTTGTGCTTAATGCCATTATGGAGTATATCACTATGGAGGGTCGCTTCACTAGGGTCCATACCTATCACTTTGTGCTTTTAAACCACTTTAGGCATGAGAAAAGGGTGTCTTTTCCTTATTACCTTTTCAGGGTCTTGTCGCGCTCATTGAACAAGCACAGTAAGAACCCCTCTTCTACTGTACTACATTATGGTCTTATTTTGCTCATTTATGAGCATTGTAAGATTTTGGCAATTCAGGAAAACAAAAGGTTGTTGGTATCCCCGAGAAAAGGCAAGAGGAAAAGTGAGGATTCTGGGCCCAGCAAGGATGAGCAAAAATAGAGTAGAAAGGCTAAAAAAGGCTCTGCGGAGAAAAATGTGGAGGACACAGATTGGAGCCATAAACATAAGGATGTGGAGGTTGATCCTAAGTATACATAAAAAGAAGTTAGCGATATGGAGACTGATGATACTGACAAAGCAGAGAGATGGAAAGATGAGGAAGTGGAGGAAGAGGAAGGAGGAGAAGAGGAAGATTCTGATTAGAACAGCTCGGTCAAGGAAACATCCGGAATGGACAGTGGTAATGAGAAGGAAAAATAGGAAGAGGATGAGGGTAATAAGGAGGAACCTACCCACAGTGCGAGCCCTGGTGATCTCAACAACCAGCCCATGGAGGAGCTGGATAACCAGAAAAAATAGGAGGACAAGGAAATGGAAACAAAGTTGAACAAGGATAAGGAGGATACGAGCATGGAAAGGATAGAGCTGGAGATGAGATGAATACTAGTATGCTTATCTTGGATAAGATTAAGAACCAGTCTAATTCTCATCTGGGTTTCGATAGATGGGTTTATGAAAGAATTAATAAAATGGAAAAAAAGGCTAAACATCAAGAACAGGGACAAAAAGGTAAAAGCAACCTAGAGCAATGGAAAAAGGAAATGCACGAAAAGGTGGAGAAGCTGGAGGAAGGGAAGGCTGCCATGAAGAAATTCCTAAATCTAATTCCGGAGATCCTCAACTCTATGACCAGGAACATGGAGGAAATAGCCAAACACCTTGATGGTCCCAGCCCTACCAAGTCTATTGTGGACCTTGATGCTGAAGAGGCTACTACTAAGGCTGGGAATGTAGATAGTGCTCCTGGAGGTGAGACTAAAAGGACCAGGGTGAGCTTGAAAAAGGCTGCCTTGGCTTCATCAAAGGAAATCCCTATCCTCAGGGAGAATATCAAAGAAATACAAGGGATTAGCAAGAAAGTGGTTAATTCCCTTAAAAACATAATGTAATTTGTGTTTTTTCTATTTTTGTTGGTTGTTGCTGGTAGTGTTGGACTTTTGTGCTGGTTTTTTTGCTATCTGTCCCATTTTGTTTCTTAATGATTTTATCTTTTATGGTTCCTTTGTAAAGGGTTTCGAGGTCCCTTCAAAACCTGGTTTTCCCGTAATAAAAAAACTATAATATAATATTATATTAATATGATATTAAGAAATAATATATATGGATAATAAAGAATTCCCACGAGGCAATGGATCTTGGAGGATGAAGATCATGCTGCATGGAGGCTGGCAATGTTGGAGTGATAAGGTAGTGGAGACCGACAATGTTGGAGTGATAAGGAGAGGGAGGTATAAGAAGTAATATGGAGTGATAAGGAGCGAGAGATATAAGAAGTAATATGGAGAGATAAGGGCAGTGGAGGGATAAGGAGATTGAAAGATGGTTGAGGCTGCAAAAGGAGGGATAATGGTGTTGGGATGTATAGGGGCTTGCCTAAGTCAAACCCCAAATTAGAATGAACCCTACAACAATGATGACTAGAAAGAGAGCTTACCCATGGAGGGAAAATAATAAATCTATAATGAAATGATTATACCTTTTGATGATGCTTCTCCTAGAATAAGTCATCCAAGTGTTGATGCAATAACATGATCAATCATTAAAAAAATACATCATAAAGACATACTTGAAGATAGCTTGTTGTAGCTTGATGTTCCTTGTACTCAGATTTTCTCTTGAGGAAGAATATTTTCTCTTGAATTGTAAAGATTAAATGATAAAATGAATCAGGAACATGATGCCTTATATAGGGTTCTCAAGGTAATTCACATTTTAGGATGACTTACAAAAATCATATCCCAATTTCGAGACTAGAACTGGTAATGTTAAGACCGACACTTTACACTCCCAAAATTTTAGCAAAAAAAAATCAGATTATGATAATGATTGACATATTTCTAACAAAATAGGCCCCAATTTTTAGAGAAGTGAGATAATAGGACCCTAATATCTGATGTAGAATTTATATTAGGATTGGCCACATTTAAGTAGGGAATAAAGTGCACTAAAATTTATAATAGGATAGAACCCCAAATAAGCTTGAAATGATATAGGAAAAAGGGAACACTAAAGTAAGGGACCAAAGAGGAGTGTGTTGAAGTTTTAAAATAGGATTGGACTCATATTCTTGAGTTGAGGATTTATACAAGACAAGAAATGGTCCTAAAATACTTAGGGAAAAAGAAAACTTTAATGAGTGCTAAGGAGAGTAAAAAATTGGACTCATAATTAAAGGAGTATTGGGCGATAGATACTTTAGTAAAAACTAGCAGTAATTTGGGAACCTTGGTTTCTATAGATGGGGTCAAGGAGGACTGTTATTTAGGAATGCCTAATTATGTGTTAGGAACAAAAAAGAATCCTCGTTGCCCAAGGAAATTAACATTCAAATGGAAGGCAAGATATGGACTCAAATAGTGGATAGAGAGGACTCACTTTCTCTATGCTCGAAGTGTAACTCAAAAAAGAATGAAAGTTCAACATGTTGTCTCATAAACAAAGATAGTAATATCAATCAAAACTTAGAACTTCATAGGTTTAGTCCTGAGAATGCAATGGGGGTGGAAGTTGGGTTCCTTGTTGATGGTAAAACTTTTCTCAATCAGATACTAGAAGCATCCTCTGGTTTTAATCAAGCCAAACTATAGTGAAGGAAAATATTGCTTACCTCCCATAGTCATTGAAGGATCTGAAGCAGGGGAGTCAGACCAATGCTCGGTAAAGGAAAGAATCATTTATGAAAAGATAGAAACAATGAATCAAGATGAGATTAGGCAAATAGTCTCAATAACAAAAACAATTTGCAAACCAATCAATGATTAAAAGCATGACCCAACATAATCCATAACTTCATTGTTAGTTTATTTTGTGATTGATAAATCCACTAATCAGAATAGCGACCCACAAGAATATGTAGTAGAAACTATTAGGTAAGGGGGAAAAACTCCTCCTAGGGAGTCTAGGAAGATTGAAGAATCACAGTTAGATAGAATTCAAACTATTGAGAGCATTGAATGTGGGATGCTAAAATATAAATAGATGCAATTAATGAGATCCTAGGGATATCCCAAAACCCAAAATTAAAAGATGAAGCCATGAAAATATAGAAGCTAGAGCTAATTCAAAAAATTATGGAGTTAGATGAGATACATGGAAACCTTGATGGTGAAGATTTCTGCAAAGAAGAAGATTAAGTTGTCTCATGTTCTTAAAATTTGGGAATACATTAGATTCCTTCAAACATAATGAAACCAAATTGTGACACTAGCTCTTGTAAGAAGGTAGGGAGAAAATCTTGTCAGGAGCTCAATCTTAAGGCAAGGAAGGCAAAAGACCAACTTAAAATTACCACTCTAATGAAATCAGGGAAGGGAAGTCCCCTTCCCCATGAGCCATGATGCTCATGTATTGGAAATTTAAGGGGCTTAAATGACCCTAACAAAAGGTGCTTAGTTAAGTGTAGGATAAGTGTGACTAGGCCAAATGTCATTCTTATCCAAGAAACTAAACAAACAAAAGCTAAGGTGGAATCTATATTTCATAGATTCAGAGATTGGAAGTTTGAGGTGGTGTGGGAAAATAAGGCCTTAAGAGGGCTAGCTGTGGGTTGGAATTCAACTTTTGTAAAGTTTGAGACTTTATTTGAAGGTAAAAATTTGATTGGAGGTAAACTAGCTAGTCTGACATCCAATTTGAGTTTTATTCTGATTAATGTTTATGTACCAATCTCTTAAGGGAGTTATGGGTAAAAACAAGCAACTTCTTGTGAATTCACTCCACAAATCATATTATTCTGGGGGGAGACTTAAATGCTATCTTATACAAACAAGATAAAAGAGGAGGTATTGGTAGGCTAGGGAAAACACAGAAGGAGTTTATAGATTGGGTCACCAAGAATAATATGCTTGAGATGAAATTGAACAATGGTGCCTATACTTGGAACAATAGAAGACTAGGTTTTAGTAATATTACAAAGAAATTGGATCATTTCTTCTTTGGGGGGGACTTGTCTACCTTCCCTTTTACCCTAGAGGGATCAATCCTTCCTTATTCTGGGTCAAATCACTACTTGATCCAATTTAATATTTTGGGAGAAGAGAAACCTCTTATATCGCCTTTCTAATTTGAAAATATATGGCTCAAAGATGAAAAACTCTTTATTTTGATAGAAGCTTGGTGGAAAGAGGAGGTATGTGTAGGGTCTAACCTCTTTTGTTTTTCTACCAAACTCAAGCATATCAAAAAAAGGTTGTTGAAATGGAACAAGAATCACTTCAAAAGCATATTTGAAAGTAAATCTCAGATGGAAGTCAAAATGTTGCTAGCTTTTATGTTCCATATTCATAACATTTTCTTTAGTTAATTAGGTATATTGAATCAATTAAATCTCTTTAATTGGTTCAATATACTTAACCAACTATCTATTTTTAATTAATAAATTCATTACATTTGATTTCTTTGAAGAGAAAATATAAAAAAAAAGAAACAATATTTGCATATCATTTATATTAATTTATTTTATTGGTTTAATTATACTCATTTTAGTTTCCCTTTAAATTAATTAAGTGATTTAAAATTAAAAAATTACAAAAATAATATGAAAGTAAAAATAAGTTTTGTTACTTAAATAAAAGAAAAATAAATAAAATGATGAGAGCTATTTGTGTCTCATTTTATGTTACATTTTATGCTATTTTCATATATGTTCATATCCATTTCTATATATTCCATTTCCATTCTATTTTCATATCATTCTACCATTTACGTTGCATATGATTAAATATATATAAGTGATATTTAATATAGTTTTGGATAAATATATGGAAACTAAATATTGGTTGTCTTCACTAACAAGCATCATGATTTCAAGCCTTGGAAAATATAGCTTGCATCATACGAACCTTCCTGTCACTTTTTTGTCAGAAACTTTTGTTCACCATAGTTGTTGGAGGAGGAAATCACATCTCTATTTCTGCTTGAACTGTGTTTAATTTGTGGTTTCTCCCAATGGCCACCTTGGCATTCAATATCATTAAAGAACACATCTTGTTGTTTCAACCACTTCATCACTAGTGTTGTTTGGAAGCTCATGGTGGAGGTTCCGCTAGTTGGAGAAAACTGAAATATCTCTATTTCCTATTTTCGTTCATTCTATTCATGTATGCAATTGTTAGAATCTACATATAACATTCTATTGATCAAACTAGCAAACTAGAACTTTCATCCCACCACCCAGCAAACTAAGGAGGGGGCCCACTTCCTGGGACCTCTAGTGTTTTTTTTCAGCTTTCATAGTTACAGTAATGTGTGTCTAATTTTCACAGCATAGTGTTTTATTCTGAATTAGCGATTTAGAAAGATTTAAGCGTGTTTATTGATGTTATTTATTTAATGTTGTTTTTATATTATTTACAAGTATGGTTTGTAGTTTATTTAAATTCTGAAATCATTTCAAGTTGTTGTTGTTCTTGTCGCTAGGAAGTGATAGTTCTTGTCACTGGAGTTATTTTGCTTTGTTGTAGGTTTATTTTTGCAGGTTGCATTTCATCCCCACCCATCTCGTGACTTTCACCCCTTTGTGGTATACAACTCGACACCTTTCAAAAGTTTACGATCCCCATATTGCTATTTAGACCAAGATGAACATAGTTTATTTTGCACCCAAGTGTTTCCCTATCATAAAGCTTCTAGGCATTAAGCATTAGATCTTCAATAATTGAAGCCTATTAATAATCTTCCAAGATATCAAGAGATTTAAGAGCAGTAACCTCCCTTTATGATTTTAGTAGGGTTTTCTAAATTAGGGTGGAGTTGTTAGCATCCTTGGAGGAATGTTATTGGGTTGTTTGTGACCTCCTTGTGGTTGTCATCCTTAGAATGGGATAATTTACACGACTAAATTAGACCCATGTTTTTTATTAAAATAAGCAACAAAACAAGGGTCCCGACCCTTTATACAAACAACCCATCAACAAAAAAAAGAAAGGCAACAAAACAAGGGTGTTGACCGTTAACAAACTCAGGTTGGACAAGCCTTCAACAACAAGTCAAAATATCACTGTTAGAGGCTAGTCGAACTATTAACATTCCAAAGGACCTAACTCAAGAGAGGGGAGAAACACCCAAAATTAGACACAAAGGAGTTTTTGGGGGGGACAACTTACTTTTTCACTTGTGATAAAAAATAGTCCAGTCAATACTTTTATTATGACCATCATAAGAAGGATCAAGTAGGGAGGTCCCCATAGGGTTCTTGTCTACAACGAGAGTAGACTATTGTTGCAAAACAACATCAGGGGTAGACTCACTAGGAGTATATCGTTGCTATAGAATAGGAGAAATAGGAGAAGCCACGAGGCTAGAGGAGGCCACACCAGTAGCAACTAGAGCTAGCAAGGGCCTCAACAATAAGAGGCACAACCTCATCCAGAGAGGGGTCATCCTCTACCTGAGAGTCCAGTCATTAGAGTCATTGGAATCAAAAGACTTGATGGTTAAATGATCAACAATAGCATCTTTCCACCAAGTAGCAACATCTTTATGGCGTGATAGTGAACAATCTGAATCTAAGTAACTTGTTGAGAAGAATATCCAACAGCAAAAAGGGAGGCCCTCATAATCCAATGATTGAGTCCAAAGTCGATCCCCAAATATAAGAACCACATCCCTAGAGAGAGGGATAGAGATGTCAATGTCAATTAAAATGCGAGAAAAAGTAGAATGGCCCATGGAGGACATGGCATCATCAATCACCAAGAATCAACCAATAGAGGTACCAATGGCCTCATAACAAGAATGCTCCCAAAAATGAAGGGGAAGGTTGGGGAGGTGAACACATATCGAATGTACATTGAGTGGTGTGGTAAGAGGGTTAAAAGGATCTATCTAGGGTTTGACTAAGAGATCTAGTTAACCCCCCAATCCCACAACTTGCCTAGTACTAAGTCACGATAATCAGAAGAAGCAAATGAGGCAATGAAAAAACCTTCAGCACAAGGGTAAAGCTCGATGCTACCAGCAGCCAAAGGCTTCCAAGAATCACCCACCCAATGATGGAGGTTAGGGAGAGAAGGATAAAAACCAACAAATATGCACACCAACCCACAACGTTATTATAAACCAACATTTTCTACCACATCTTGGCCACAAACCACCACAGGGGAGGTTTGGCACAAGGAAGAGGTTGATATCTCCCCTTGAGAGGATGAGTAGCAGATATGGCCATGTGAGCAAAAATTTTCCCACTAGAAGTAGAAGAAGGTCCAAGAGGGACCTTAGCAGTAGCATTAACATCACTAGGAGCAGCCACAACACCAGCACCCATAGGTGGCAAAGGCTAGGAATTGTCTTCGACACCCATAGTAGATGCAAGGGAGGACCACACATCGCTAGAGCAGAGGAGGAGACTGCTCCTTTCAAATTCTACAGAGTGGGAAAGAGTGTCGAGGTTCCGTTCAAATTTTGTAGAGCAGAGCCTTTAGGAGCAGTCGTTGAGAGCGTCATGTTGAATATGGATTAATTTGTTAAATTAGATCCATGTTTCTTTGATATGCTACATTATTTTATGTATGATGGTGAGATTTATAGTGATTGGTCTATTACTTCTCACACTTCATGTTGCATTCAATTTCTTGTTCCTTGATAAAGATAGACTAGTTTAATGTGTAGGACACATTGACACCTAATTTATATACATATCGATCTTAATTCTTCTATGAATACTCATTTGTATGTAATAATAGCACCAACTAATCCTAAATCCTAGAAATTAAAAAAAATGTAAAAAAAGATAATAAATTTAAGTGGAACATCACCTACTTGAATGTAACAAACTAGCTCTTGTGGAGGGAGGATGTGAAAAAAAAAACTTAGTAGTCATCCTTTCCATGTGAATAGAGGAGAAAATAAACACAGAAGAAGGAAAAAATTAATATCTTTATGAAATGTGCTCTATTTTGAAACAAGAACACTAGAATTGGTACTATCTTGTTCAATTTTCTTGTGCCTTACACTTCCTCTAAATGTGGACTCATTGTCTTTCTTTCACCCTAAGTTTAATTTTTTTTTGGCTAAACTTGAAAAGTTTGCATATAAGCTTCGAAAGTATGGAAATCATTAGTGACTTGGCAAGAGTTGATATTATATTGTGCCTATATAATTTCTTTAATATCATGTTTAAATCACAAGAAGACAAAAAATTGCTTCTTAGTTCAAGCTTGTGGTTTTGGTATCATTACTTTTTGAGTTTGAAACCTTTGTATCAATCTTTCTAGCCCCTTCATGATTCTTTCCCATGGTTCCTATTTGGGTATGCCTTTCATGTTTTTCTATATAATTTTGGTGTGACTCTATGCTAAAATTGATTGGAAATGAGCCTTAAGAAAAAATTTGGATGCATTTGTTGAAACCTTTGAGTATTTCAACACTATTTATACTCAAATTTGTGTTTAGATTTATTTGGACAGGGGGCTTTGAAAAGCCACCACTTTAAAAAAAGATGGTAGATTTTAGTCACAAATTTTGGACAATATAAAAGATGAATTCAGAAGGAACTCCACTTTAAAAGTTAATTGGTGGCTTGAGGTACAATCACATCATTACATAATTTCTCCAAATAAGAAAAAGAAAGACTTATGATAAATCCTATTTAATAAAAGAGTTGAAGACAAACTTTTTATTAAAAAATTTACCTTCCACCTTAGTTTCTAAGAATGAAGAAATAGATAATCAACCATCCTCTTTGCTCAAAGAGGATTTTGTGGATGATATAACTCCACTCAAGATTTCAAGGGAGTTGGTCAACATCCCTTCGTCACTAAGATAGGTGAACTTTCCTTCCCAAAGACTCGCTATTAACTTGTAGATAACTAAAAGAAAACTCGAACAAGAATTAAGAAGTGTAAACAATAATTCAAAAGAAGAAATCTTTTGTCTTAATGTTAAACAATACTCTATCACCAAATTAAAAATAATAATTAAATCTTTCAACTATTTTTTTTTTATTTTGAAGATTTCAAAGTTTAAATTTTACCCAAAGTATATCTCGCTGGTCGCTACATTAAAAAAAAAATTGTTTTCCTTAATGCGTGGCTGTACTTCGATTTTTTTTTTAAAAGTTCAGTTATAATGTGAAGTTTTCTTTAAAAATGCTTTAAAGCTTAAGCACCACTAAAAAACAATTGAAGGAACCGCGTCCAATACATAGAAATAATTAATTATAATTTCAACCTGAAAGTTGTGAGGCCACAATAATTAATACATGTGGAATGCAGGTTTTTAATGGTTTCTCACCGCATTTGTCTCCTCTATGAATGGACGTGCTTCTGCAGCAAAGAAAGCTTTATCAATTAATATAAAACTCGCTTCGTCATATCTTCATTTCTTTAGGAAATGGTAATGATCTTTAACTTATTTATTTTGTTTTTATCAAATCATATGAAATGATCCTAAAAATTTAAAATTTAAGTTTAGATTTTGGTCCAAGTTGACTTCCTTTTTTTGATCGTTAAAAATTTAAATTACTTGAGAATGAAATTCGTTAATTTTTGCACCAAGGTGTTAGATAAAAAGTAAATCTTAATTAACTTTTATGCATCAAGGAGATCCATTAACTCATGCTTGACCACTTGCATCACTATTAGAGAGTATCATAAACTTACATTAGCATATACACAATTTAGCAAAAGATCAAGACATATTGTATGGTTGTTTGTGTCTTTACTTTTTATTCCAAATCTTTTAAATAGAGATTGAGAGATTTGACAAAAGAAGAAGATCAACTCCCAAAGGTGTTTGTTAACATTGAGCTTACTTTGTAGACACGTGTTCTCCACAATAAGGTGAGATTATTCTAAACACCTAGAAGAGAAAAATTCATTTTCACAAACAAAATTGAATCTTCAAGAAATACTTATTTCTATAAGTGTAGAAATTAGTTCCATAGGTTCAAACTCAATTGACAATGAAGAACTAAGAATATAGTCATATGTTAGAGCTCATTAGTCACAAGTCTAATCATTATTTAAGTAGAATTTTTAATCACAAAGAATAGTCTACAATAGAAACTCTTCATTCTGCATATGAAGCTAAGTCCTAATTTCTCTTTGTCAATTTGAAAATCATGCTTGATATATCTATATCATCTTGGCTTATGCACTTTGGTCCAAGCAGTTGGGTGTAAAATATTTTGATGTTGATTGAAAGGTGTGTCGACTTGGGTTAAATCCTCACACATCAATTTTTACCTTCCGGATAATGTATTTTTGGGTTGATGCTATGTACACATTACATACTCTTTTGGTTGACCTAGTGTTGCTTGTTTTTTGATATGATCGATATATATTGAGTAGATTGGCTATGTTAGTTGAGGTGTGTGTATGGATATGCATATGTGCATGAGAGATGGATACAAAATAGTACAGATAGTGAGATGAATGACCATTAGATGTGAAGTGAGTGAGTGCAAGGATTAAGAGGTGTATAGAGAAGACATGTGAGTATATTCAGTGAACTGTTATCTGCATTCTAATAGATTCTTTTTGTAAACAATTCAATCTTTTCTTCCTACTATTTATGAGATCAGTTTTGTATCTTGCCCTAAAGAAGTGATCTTCAGTTGAGCGAGTCTCTTTTTGTATCTTTCTCGAGGTCCTCAATCTACAAGTTCAGAGCAATAAGCTTTTTTTTGCAAGAATCTTTGTTTATTGTTAAACTGTTAATATAAACTATGAGTTTAATTCTCACCATGTTTTTTCATAGTCTGGGTTTTCCATGTAAAAATCTGATTTTCTTGTGTGGATGTTTTTACTGTTACTAGTATTTACTTTCATCTCATTGATATGGATGAATGATAAAGTTAGAATCACTTTAATTTGGTCATATTTTGTGAATGTTGATTCACCCCCTCTCTTAGCTTTCAGTAGTGTTCAAAACCAAGATCATTGAACACCATTTGCACATGAAGTGTCCCATCACCCTTGTAAAGGTATGATGGTGAAATTCTAGATTTTTGAATCCTCTTCTTAAATATTGGATGTCAATCCTCACATATATGTCCCATAACCCTGATGAGGTATAGTTTCTCCGATCCATTAGCACTTTAGACTATTGAGTATCTATCTATCCTCTAATGCATCCCTCCATGTCTTCAAAGTATTGGTCTTTTAAAAATATAGTGTCTCATCTTTAATGAAGCCATCATGACTATCAATATTTGGTGGTTCTTCTACAACCCTCATACGACACCAACCAAAGCAAAAATCTTCCATAAAGTTTCAATGCCTACACAAATAAGAATTTAAATAGCACATAAAATACTAATAAGAAGCATATATCTCTTCAAAACATAGACACTTAGTTGCTCCTTTAATTATTAGTTGGGGAACTTTGTTCTTGCTCATTGGTTGGAGCATATAGGTATCGAGTTTAAAACCTTGATAGGATTAAATGAGAATAATCACTCAAGCAAAACCACCTCTAGACAAATGGTAGGACTAACAATGCATCTTTGAATTGATTTATGTCTACATTGTCCATCAGCCCTATATCTGTAGAAGTAGGGTTAGTGAGTCACTTACATGTAACCTGAGAGAAAATAAACAAGTTACTTGCAAGAAATGATATTTATGTTGGAGTACGGTTGCCATAATTGTGCAAATTGAGCAACTCTAATAGAAAAATAGAATTTGGAACAACTACACCCCCAATTTCTTAGTTTTTCAAAAGTAAACTACAATATATATTTATACATATAAAAGACCCAACAATATTCCTATAAAATTGATATATACTTTGACAATTTATTATAGTTGATTGACAACTATCTAATGATTTGATAGCTAACTAAGCGTTAATAAACATGTCTACAATCCTTTATTGACACATGTTCAACCTATTAGTGTAACTTCCTGATTTACGGAGAGAGTGCACTGCACAGTCAATTTTAGTGTTAATTCCAACTAAGCATCCAACTTTTGTTGTAACACAATCTCTTCCATGTTAAATATGGAAAACTCAAGATTGCATGCTATGCATTGTTTTCACAACCTCTTCTCTTCACCGTAATTTCAGCTCTTATGGTGGTTATCTTTGTTTCCTCTGTATTTTCTTCAAAGCGGTGGTTACTTATTGTATATATATGCATTCAGCATAATGTAATTTGACATAATGAATTAATAGAGTTTCTTTTCCTCAGTTCTTTATTCCGAGTTCTCTTGCAAGTTTGTCTTCTTTTTCTAGCTAGATCTGTATTCTACAATGTAGAAATTTTAACATAGTATCAGAGCTTGAGAGCTAGGAGGAAGGACAAATTATTTGTAGGCAGATTTTTGAAGAATGGAAGTTGACGTAAACCTCTGTTAATGGGCCTTGCCTTCATCTTCTCTTTTGTGACACATCATTTCAGTGGACCTTTCTTGTTTCTCCTTTGTCATATTATGAAGGATATTTTATACTGTTAGTTCTAATGCTTCTTGGTTTTGTTTCAAGTTTGATCAGTTCACTGTTGGCACCTATATTTTTGACTAGCATCTTCTTCTTGCATGATTGAGTAGTGTCATTGGGGCCACTTGTACAGATTCATGTGCTACCTCCATCTTCAAATTTTAGATGTTTTGCCTTTGTTTGCCATCTGATCATTGTCTGAGTAGTGTCATTGAGGGCACCCATGTAGATTCTTGATCTTGATCATCGTCTTGGCTTTTGAGGAGGTTCTTCATTCAACATTATGATAGTGATCATTTGATAGTTGTTCACACTTTTTTTTGTATCTCAAAGGATTTTCTTCTGCGCTTCCTATATAGTTGCACCTCTTGTAACTTTGAGGGGGAGTTTTGTTCCCATTGGGTTTTCCCTCTTT
This sequence comes from Cryptomeria japonica, assembly GCF_030272615.1. Lineage (NCBI taxonomy): Eukaryota > Viridiplantae > Streptophyta > Pinopsida > Cupressales > Cupressaceae > Cryptomeria > Cryptomeria japonica. The sequence continues at coordinate 406,968,460 of NC_081412.1, read as the reverse complement.
CCTCTTTCTTTTTATTTTTCTCCTTAGTTGGAATTAAGGGGGGGTGTTAGTGTAACTTCCTGATTTACGGTGAGAGTGCACTACACAGTCAGTTTTAGTGTTAATTCCAACTAAGCATCCAACTTTTGTTGTAACACAATCTCTTCCTTTAAATACAGAAAACTCAAGATTGCATGCTATACATTATTTTCACAGCCTCTTCTCTTCACCGCAATTTCATCTCTTACGGTGGTTATCTTTGTTTCCTCCATATTTTATTCAAAGCGGTGCTTACTTATTGTATAAATATGCATTCAACATATAATGTAATTTGACATAATGAATTAATAGAGTTTCTTTTCCTTAGTTTTTAACTTGAGTTCTCTTGCAAGTTTGTCTTCTTTTTCTAGCTAGATATGTATTCTACAATGTATAAAGTTTAACACAACCTAATTGTAGTTTCATTTTAAGTGTTATTCCAACATTGACCAATCTCCCTTTATCACTAAGATAGATTAATCTTTCCTTTAAAAAACTCAAATTATTAACATGTGGAAAACTGAAAATAAAAAAAAATAAAAAAATAAAAAATAAAAACTTTGATAAACACTACTATTCCTTTAATTTCAAAGATGTTTGATCAAAAGTAGATCTCCCTAATTTCTTTAAAAAAAAGTTGTTTCCTTAAAGGATTGGCTGTACTAGAAATCTTTCTATTCTGAATGTGTTTAAAGTTATATTGATGTAATTTTCTTTAAAAAATGCTTAAAATCATAAGCACCACTAAGAATCGATAGAAGCTAATATATTATTATTGAAAGTTTGCAGTAATGATAGGAATGGTTAAACAACATGAATGTTTTTTTGGGGATCGCAAAGCTCCTCATCAAATTGGGATTCCATCGTGTAAAGAAATCAACTCTTGACTTCAATCCCAAACAAAATGAAAAGTCAATTAATCTGATCTTCAACGCTTTTGGAAGCTACCAGTGCCCTTCCCTCCCTCCCTTGTTTTCCATTTCACTCCAATGACAAAACACATAATTCAATTTCATATCCACGTTGTTTAATTAATCTAACTCAACTTGTAGAGACATGTTATATTAGAAAAAAATTATGAGTTAAGCTCATCACAAACAAAACACACAAGCTTAGGAATTTGATCAATTGATTAACTTTTTATTTAGAAATAAGTTAAATGAATTAATATCATTGCTAATTCTATTAGAAAATTTATTGTGTCGACTTGAATTTCATCCTCAGAATGCTACCTGTAACAAGTTAGTTTCACAAAATACCAATGGAAATGCTACAGGAAATCCAAACTCAACCAATGAAACTACATGAAATTGGTATTAAAATAAAAACACTATTTTTACCTTCATGGTTTATGTCGAGCATTGTGTCCTAACTCCAGTGTTCCTGGTTGCAGATGGTGTGCTCTCAGACAATGCATTGATAACTTCCAAGATGACATATGAAGAATGGACTGATAACTAATAGTTAACTAATACTATGATATGCAATAATACTACATGATTATGCTAAAACACTAATTGCTATTTGCTTCAAGATTAAAACTCATGGATGCATAAGTTTTGCAAATGATTTTCTTGAAAATGCACTTGAAGTCTTACTCTCTCAACTGAAGCTCTTGATTTTATAGACCTTGAGAGGATGAGATGATGTGGCTCAGATCAATGGTCATGATCAGATATGTAGATTTGGATGACTGTGAGCAAAGGTGAAGGTTGAGAGAAAGGGGGAAGGAGAAGACAAGTGTCACTCATCTCACTTTGACTGGGTTGCTGACTGAGGGAATCTAGGGATGGTTGGAGAGGATTTAGGCATGAGAGGACAAGTGGACTCAATTCCTTCCTAAGATGTATGGGGTGTTGGAAAGAATATAGAAGATGGTTATGAAATATGTGTACGTACACAATATTCATTAAATTTGGTGGTTGAAGATAAATGATGAATTAATATTTAAGAAATATTAATTTCCTTAGCCACATGATGGATGAGTTGCCAAAGGGAAGATGAAGTGGAGATGGAAGGTGAGTTGGATAAGAGGGATTAAATAATTTATATTTGAGACTATAGGATAGGAGAATAACCATTAAATATTAGATATTTAATTGTTTGAAGGAGATAACTAAATATTAGATATTTAATTAACTTGTTTAGAAGGATAATTAAATATTAGATATTTAATTATTTTAGAGGAATAGAATAGATGAATTAATTAATAAATTATTTCAATTAAATTAATTAATAGAAAGACACGAAAAATGAATTAAATAAATTAATCTTTTCAAATTAACTATTTAATAGAAGAATAACTATTAAATAAATATATAATATTTATTTAATTGCTCATAGCAAATTTCACGTGTATACATTTTGCCCCTCTTTGAAATAATGTCAAGACAACATTGTTTCATGGATTAAATCAAGTCTTGATAGTGCACTTGGCGAAGATTAAAAATCCTGATTGTGTGCCCCCTCAGGAGATTGATCGTGAAATTGTTGAAAACTTTAGTTTGAACGATTGATCTCATGATAATTGATAGAAAGTTCCGTCAATTAAATTCATTTGTAAAAAGAAAATTAAATTGCTCCATTGAATAGCATTAATTACTCTTTCAAATAGTAAATATAAAATTAACCAAGGTTAATTTTAATTTCATTGTTATCCTTGTCAGCTTGTGAAGAAAATTGTCTTGGTGAGGTGGCGAAATGGTGATTCCTGTGGAGAACCATCGATTTGAGCATGTTCGACGATATCAGTGACCTCCTGAGTATGGGTATCCAGTATGTATCATATCCCAAGCTTTGTTTTCAACTTGTCGTACAACTTTTCATGTTTTTGGGCGCATTTTTGAATTTTTTGAAATTTTTTGGCGATTTTCAGCATTTAGTTAGCGCTTTTGCATTTAGATTTAGCGCATATGCAATTAGGTTTAGCTCATTTGCTCATGATAGCACTTATGCTCATTTTGATAGTGCATATGATAAGGATGTTAGCGCATATGCATCAGTTAACGCTTATGTTTTGTTTGTTAGTGCATATGCATTGTTTGATAGCACTTTTGCATGTTTCGCGCATTCGTGCTTAGGGTTAGCACGTTTGTTGAAAAAGTTAGTGCATTTGTTGTGTTTAGCGCTTATGTTCAATAGGATAGCGCATATGCTCAAAAATAATGTTTTTGATAGATGCAAAAGCTAAAAATCACTTTGTTGATTAGATTTAACATGTTTGATGCGTGTGTATGATGAATAATGATCTGATTGATTGATTGATTGATATATCGATTTGATTTATTTTGATATATTAGCTCTAAGAAATCAATTTAGTTTTTGATGCAAGATCTTAGCAGAGTTTTGATTGAACTCAGTGATTGATAGAAAACCATGATTGATAGGTTTTTAAATGATTTGATAGCTTAAGTTGCTTGAGTTTGATTTGATTGATTTGATAACGTAAGTTGCTTCAATTTGATTTGATTGATTTGATAGCATAAGTTGCTTCAGTTTGATTTGATAGATTAATGATCGCTTTGATTTGATAGATAGATAAGTGATGATTGATCTAATTCTCTTGGTAAATAGGAGAAACTTGATGTTCTCCAGTGTTGGGAGGAATTCCCGACAGTACATCATTTAGTGCTAGAGCTGACACAGGAAGAGGTGAGACATATAGATGCCTATGGTTTACGCCATCTGTTGTATATGCCCGAGATTACGCATAATAGAGGATTATTGATGATGTTAGCCGAGAGATGGCACAGTGAACATAACACTTTCCACTTGCCCACAAGTGAGATTAGTGTGACGCTTGAGGATGTCTATAGGATTCTACACATCCTAGTGACTGGCGAGTTAGCGTAGTATGATTTTTCAGGATTCTGTTGGGACAGAGGCTTGTAGAGCCATTTTTGCTGATGAGAGCATCTGTAGAGGAGAGATCCAATGGGAGGATATGGTTATGTATTACGAGACTCTCCTTGTAATTCTTGCTGGTTTAATTGGAGGATTTATTTGTCCTGATAAGCGATCGTGAGGTTTTGCTATTGGATGGGGTGAGATTCTTCAGAGTATGATGTAGCATCAGACTTGATATGCTTGGGGTGTTTGTATGCTAGCTCATTTATATCATGATCTTCATTAGGTGGTGCATGATGAGAGTGCTAGTTTGTCTACAGGATGCACACTATTGCAAATCTAGTGCTGGGAGCACATTGCTATTACTCAGCCTATCCACCACAGAGTTCGTGGAGAGAGGCAACCATATGTGTATCTATATGCTAGTATCCTTACTCAGCAGAAGATGGGTAAGATGGAGTATTGGCATTCATTGCTTGATTCATTGGATAGTATCACTTGGAGACCATATGTTGATTGTGAGGCATGGATGGATGATGCATGAACATTACCATTTATTATGCAGAGTAGATATCTCATTGGTCGGACTCCTTACATTATTGAGCGATAGTTGATTAGTCGCATTCTTAGATCATTTAGTATCATTCAACCTATGCCTACTGGTGTGATGATATATGCTCGGTGGTACAGAGATAGGCAAGATTGGGGACCTTCTTTGTCATTTGAGATTTCTTGCGCAAAGTTTCTTGCTACTCTGAGAGTGGCTTATGATATGAGATTGCACATTCTTGATCCTGGTGTTACTATAGAGTATGTTCAGTATATACTAGCACATCCATGTCCTCATATTACTGATCCAACAGATCCTCCTCCCAGCTCAAGAGATGAGGATGACAATTTAGATGATCTAGTTTTTAGGAGACAGACACGAAGATGAGAGCTTAGAGCTGCTCAAAAGGCTGGGGGAGATGTAGATGAGGGTGGGGATGGAGGTGGGTATGGTAGGAGACTTGGATGGAGGGGAGGTTGATTGAGAGTCCATGGAGGACCATTTGGACCAGTTGGCAGGATTGGGAAACTACGTCCTATGGGTGGGAGAGATGTTGGACGGATTGGGAGGGATACTAGTAGGGCAGGGATGAGATCACCGAGAGGGTTTCCATTGACAGGAGGAGGCGGGATGACTGGACTGGGTGGGGGTTGTGGGAGAGGCTTCAATTTTGGTTAGATTCAACCAGACCTTAGGGTTATTGCAGCTCATGGTGGAGAAGATGAGGATCCAGAGGATCATGTTCCACTTATTAAATGATGAGTTTTGAGAGATACTCAGATTGAGATTCTAGGAGGTGGACATGGAGGTGGTGATGAGGGGATTGGAGTTCATGCACCACAACAGGATTTACCAGAGCAAGATGCACAAGAGCATGATATGCCAGAGTAGGAGACCATTGATAGTCTTAGAGCACATATTGATCAGCTTTGAGCACAGGTACACTTTCATGGTTGAGAGGGATAGAGCTGTTAGGAGATAGGAGGATACTCAGGGCCTTCTTGATCATATTCAACAAGTTGGATCGGGTACTCTCTTATCTAACACTGTTAGAGCACTAGTTCAAGCCAAGAAGGAGACTTCTCGTTGGCGACGACTATATGAGGAGGTAGTCACAAAGAGTCAAAGAGCAGGTAGTTATCATACCACCGTGTTGATGGATACTAGTAGTGGTGGAGTCATGGGACCTCCTTAGAGGAGTGGTGATCATGGGAGACAGGCATCTGGAGGATCTTCTCGCCCACAACCATAGAAATGGACAGAGTCAGGTGGTAGTTGTACATGACAGTCATGACTTGATTTGGAGGCACTTGTATTGTTTATCTGATATCATTGTATACTTGGACTTTTATTGTTTTATGATGATCTATATGTAGACATGGACTCAATATGATGATGATCTTTATTATGCATGTTACTCTATTTTATGATCTATATGCCTTGATTATATGGATGCAGTGATTAGATGGATGATGATGATTTTTCTTTCCTTGCTTTATGATAATGATCTAGATGATGCAATGATGGTTTTCTTTTTTTTAATTTTTGATTTTAATTTTGAAGACCTTGGATGCAAATGCAAATGATTATTTAACTTTAAATGATGCAATGATCTATATGGAAATGCAAATGAATGATTATGCAATATGCTAGTCAAAAGTTTTTTATTTTTAATGCAATTTAAAAATGATGTGAAAATGCAAATACAAATGCAATGATTGATTGATTATATGTGTTGGCATATGTGCATAGCATGATGACATGATGATTTTGTATGTTATGATTGATGTCAATATGTTGAAGTATGAACTGGTATGTTGTAGTAAGCAAATTGGCAAGAGAACTGGTATGATGATGTAAACTAGTATTTGTGAAAAAGTGAATCGGTATGTTTGTTCAAGGTGAACTAGTATGTTGGAATGAGAACCAGTATATGGAAGTTTTGTATCGGGGTTTTATTTGGCATGACTACCGGTTGGTAGTCTTAGCTTTAGGGTTTTCGGTTGATGCATTCCAAGATTGTGCGATTCAACCAATGACATCTTGTGATGAGTTAGCATTGTAATGAAGACCAGATAAGTGTTGCCACATTAGCCTTGTGCACATGAAGGATTTCCTTGAGGATCTTGCATGGAGATTGATCCTCTCTACCTCGGGAATGTGCGAAGTCTCCGAAAACGGTGCAGAGCGCATGATGAGTTATCAACTTCCTGAAGCAGAAAAGAATGAACATTGGAGAATGTCTTGAGATCTATTCAAGACTATTGTATTCGATGCAGTGTGATTAATGGTCATGCTTGAACCGACTGGATTGTAAAACCTAAATGTTTAGGGTTTATGCTACCAACCTATCTGTTTCCTATAAGGTCGATGATGTTTTTCATTTTGAAGTTGTTGGAAAATGTTATGTGTGTATCCAAGTGAAGAGATACTTGATTCTTGCCAGACCGGAGAAGTGTGTTGACACCTGCAGAGTGTGATTGCAGAAGAGGAGGAGCTAAAGTGGATTTGCCTTGGCATTGAGTGTTGTTATCAGATCAGTGTATTACTTGTTGACTTCTAACCATTTTAGCAGTTGGAAAATCCCTTAACCAGGTAGCTTTAATAGGCTTTTGTATAAATCCTTTAACAGGGTGACTCAATTCAATGAGTTCTTCAAATCCTCTTGCGAGGTAACCTTTAACAGGGTTCTAACCTTTAACTGAGTATTTAGTCATCCCTTAACCAGGTGATCCCTAGCAGGATCGGTTCCTAGCAGAACCTATTGTAAAAGTCTCTAACCGGACTAGGCTCCTAATGGAGTGGACTTCAAAAGAGTTCAAGAACAACTTGTGGGTATTCATCCCCACTATGGTTTTTCCCAGTTGGGTTTCCACGTGAAAAATTAGTGTGTCATGTGTGATGTATTTCATGTGATGGTTTAGTGCTTTATGTCAAAGTGGTAAAACATGTTGAACTAGTAGTCATTATATTTCTAATGATAGATTACTTGTTTTTGCATAAGGGTGAAGTGGAAATGAGGTATTAGATTGCATTGAAATCTAAGGGTTACCGGTTTATGTCTTTCACATTCTCACTGTGTTTTACCGGTAGTAATCTGATTTAAACCGGTGTTATTGCTTGCCAGTCAAGTGTTATGTTTATAGTCAAACCGATTCAGGAGAAGTGTTTTTTCTTGTACTGATTCAACCCCCCCTCTCACTACCAGTTTGGTACTAACTGTTCATCATTAATTCATCAATTGGTATCAAAGCATCTTCCAAGTCCTCTATGTTGTAAGCTTAACTACTTGAGGAAAAGATCCTATTCTAATGATGAAGAGGGAAGGTCAAAATTTCAAGAGAGACAACTTTAAAATATGGAAGGATAAAATGAAGATATACATCAGAAGCATGGGTGCTCAACACTGGAGCTATGTTGAGAATGCTTATGTTAGCCCTACCAATACTCTCACTGATGATCAAAAGAGAGAGAGTCAGGATAATGGGCAAGTCATGGAAGCCCTAATCAGTAGTTTATCTGACATTGAGTTTATTGATGTTCAGGATAAAGAGAATCCCAAAGAAGTATGGGATGCTCTTGAGAATACCTATGGTGGTGATGAGCATGTGAAACAAGCTAAGGAAGAGAGCCTTAGGGAAAAGAAGCTAGTACCAGTGGTGAACCAAGACAGAGCAGAGAAATGGATGATGAGGAGATCCTGATGGAATTTGAAGCTCTTCTTGCTAAGAGACTTCCTAAGGGAACTGGTAAATACAGAGGTAAGCTCCCTTTGAAATGCTTTTCTTGCAATAGGATAGGACACATTGCTATAAACTGTCCTAATGGTGATAATAAGGACAAACCAGAGAAGTTCAAGAAGTTCAAAGGAGGAAACATGAGAAACTATTTTGTAGCAGTTGATGAAGGTTTCACTGATGAGGAATCAGAAGATGAAGAAAGTGAAGACATTGTGTTTGTAATAGTTAAGGAAGATGTGTCAGACAAGAAGGCTCTTGTCTCCCACTTTGATAATTCCAATGAGTGGATTATTGACAGTGGTTGTTCTCACCATATGACTGGTGACTAGAGTAACTTTCTATCTATGGAAGAGTATGATGGTGGTGTGGTTTGTTTTGGTAATGATGCACCATGTATGGTAAAAGGTAGAGGGTCCATCTCTCTGAATGGAAAAACAGTGTTGATAATGTGTATTGGGTAGAAGGTCTCAGACACAACCTTTTTAGTGTTGGCTAGCTGAATGATAATGGACTCACTTTGGAATTCAGAGATGGAGTGTGTAAAATAAAAGGTAAGAGTGGTGAACTGATGGCCACTAGTATGCAGACCAAAGGTAACCTATTTTAGCTAAATGCAAACATCAGTACATGTCTAATGGCTAAGTTTGATGATAGTTGGATATGGCATAGGAGACTCTGCCATGTAAAGTTTGATAATGTTGTGAAGGCCAGTAAGATCAAGGCAGTTAGAGGATTGCCTATGCTGAGAAAACTAGAGAATCCTTTGTGCAGAGAGTGCCAACTAGGGAAAATGTCTTCCTCAACCTTCAAAGGTAAATCTTTCACTGCAGACAATTTACTTGATCTTGTGCATACTGATTTGTGTGGTCTTATGAAAACTAGGAGTGTGTAGGGAGATAGGTATTTTATGATTCTTACTGATGATTGCTCAAGAATGATGTGGGTCACATCCTTGAAGGACAAGTCTGAAGCCTTTGGAAAGTTCAAAGCCTTCAGAGCACTGGTTGAAAAAGAAAGCGGTAAGAGGATTAAGTACCTAAGAACTGATCAAGAAGGAGAATTCACTTCTGGTGAATTCAACAAGTACTATGAAGAGAATGGCATCAAGAGGCAATTGTCTGCCCCCCAGACTCCACAACAGAATGGCCTAGCAAAGAGGAACAACTAGACTATAGTTGAAGCAGCCAGAACAATGTTGATCCAAGGAAAAGGTGCTCACACTTTTTGGAGAGAAGCGGTAAGCACTGCAATCTACACTACGAACTGGATACTCATCAAGAAAGGTAAGGATAAAACTCCTTATGAGTATTGGACTGGTAAGACACCAGTGGTAAGCTACTTTAGAGTGTTTGGTAGCAAACGTTATATCAAGAGGAGTGAACATCAGAGCAAGTTTGATGCAAAATGTGATAAGGGAATATTCCTAGAGTATTCCACAAAGAGCAAAGCTCTCAAATGTTTGAACAATAGGACTCAGAGAATTGTTGAAAGAATCAATGTTAGAGTTGATGAAACATCTGAGAAACCTGAGGAAACCGACAATGAGCAAGTAGGAGAGGAACCGGTAGTAACCTTCTGGGAACCGGTTGCAAAACAGCCTAGCACCAGTAACAGTTCTCCTACACGAGTAGATGCTGATGCTGATGAAGATGAGGATGAAGAAGAAAAGAAAGACGAAACAAACAAGATCATTCCTAGGTATGTGAAGGTGAATCATGATCCAAAGCAGATCATAGGAGATAAGGATGCAGGAATTCTTACAAGAAGAAAGGTCAGAGAAAATTCTTGCATGATCTCTGAATTTGAGCCTAAAACATTTAAAGAGGCACATAAAGATGAAGAATGGATCAAGGCAATGGAAGAGGAACTTGACCAGATAGAAAAGATTGGTACATGGTCTTTGGTACCCAGACCTGAGCATAAAAATGTCATAGGCACCAAATGGGTTTTCAGAAATAAGCTGAATGAAGATGGCACAGTGGTAAGAAACAAAGCCAGACTAGTCTGCAAAGGATATGCTCAAGAAGAAGGAGAAGACTATGGAGAAACCTTTGCTCCAGTAGCCAGATTGGAAGGAGTTTGTATGCTTCTTGCGTATGCAGCCTTCAAGGGATTTAGAGTATATCAAATGGATGTAAAATCTGCATTCCTGAATGGAATACTAGAAGAGGAGGTGTATATAGAGAAACCAAATGGGTTTGCCCTATCAAAAGACAATGGCATGGTGTGTAGGCTACATAAAGCCTTGTATGGACTAAAGCAAGCACCTAGAGCATGGTATGAATGCTTGCACTCCCATCTTGTCAAGATTGGATTTGAAAGAACAAGTGAAGACAACAATATCTACTTGAAATCATAACAAGATCAGATTTTGATCTATGAAGTATTTGTTGATGACATAATTTTTGGTGGAGATGACAAGATGAGTCATGACTTTGCAGATGAGATGAAGAAGGAATTTGAGATGTCACTTATAGTGGAGATTAAGTTCTTCATTGGACTATAGATTCAACAAATGAAAGATGGAATCTTTATCACTCAGTCCAAGTATGTCAAAGAAGTATTGAAGACCTTTGGCATGGAAGACAACAAACCAGTTGGTACACCGATGGTGACCGGTTGTAAACTATCAAAGGAGGATAACTCAGTGTTGGTAAATGAGAAGGAATACCAATCAATGATTGGTAAGTTTCACTATGTAGTACATAGTAGACTAGACATTGTACATGCAGTGGGCATTACTGCATGGTTCTAGAAAAGCCCAAGAGAATCCCACTTGGTAGCAGTCAAGTGGATTCTGAGATATCTGAAGGGAACTATTGATCATGGATTATGGTATCCATACAATAATGATTTCAACCTGAAAGTGTTTATAGATGTTGATTGGGCTTGTAATGTGGATGACCGAAAGAGCACAATCGGTGGTGCATTCTTTCTTGGTGGTAGACTAGTCTCATGGATGAGTAAGAAGCAGAGTTATATCTCTCAGTCTACAGTAGAAGGAGAGTATGTTGCAGCATTTATGAACTGCACCCAGACAATTTGGATGAAGCATGTATTAAATGGCTTCAAAGTTCCTGTATCTGAACCGATAAGTATATTTTGTGACAACACAAGTGCAATTAACATCTCTAAGAATCCGCTTTTGCATGCTAGAACCAAGCACTTCAAGCTCAAGTATCATTTCTTGAGGGAGAAGGTTCAGAACAAAGAGGTTGTATTGGAACATGTTTCCAGTAAGGAGTAGCTAGCAGACATATTCACCAAGCCTCTACCGAAGGCTACATTTACCTATTTGAGAGGTGAATTAGGGGTGTTGCCCCTTCAAGAGGTGAACTAAAGGTGTGTGCTCCACATTAGTCAGGTCTTACATTGATATATCTTTTTTTAGGATTGGTGTGTTGAAGGATGCTACTCCTTAGGGGTAGCAGCATAGTGGAACATAGATGTGTATGCCTCCACTTTGGCATTGTTGTCAAAGGGGGAGAAGATGTGAAGCGGAAAAGATATCTGTCACATTGGGGAGAATATGTGAAGCAAAAGCATAAAGATATCTTTGTATATTTCCATCAATGCCAAAGGGGGAGATTGTTGGCATATGTGCAGAGCATGATGATTTTTTATGTTATCATTGATGTCAATATGCTGAAGTATGAACCGACATGTTGTAGTAAGCAAACTGGCAAGAGAATCGATATGATGATGTAAATTGGTATTTGTGAAAAAGTCAAGCAGTATGTCTATTCAAGGTGAACCGGTATGTTGGAATGAGAACTGATATATGGAAATTTTGTATCGGGGTTTCATTTGGCATGACTACTGGTCGGTAGTCTCAGCTTTCGGGTTTTCGATTGATGCATTCCAAGATTGTGCGATTCAACTGATGACATCTTGTGATGAGTTAGCATTGTAATAAAGACTAGATAAGTGTTGCCATGTTAGCCTTGTGCACGTGAAGGATTTCCTTGAGGATCTTGCATGGAGATTGATCCTATCTACCTCGGGAATGTGCGAAGTCTCTGTAAATGGTGGAGAGCGCGTGATGAGTTATCAGCTTCCTGAAGTGACAAAGAATGAATGTTGGAGAACGTCTTGAGATCTGTTCAAGATTGTTGTATTTGATGCAATGTGATTAATGGTCATGATTGAACCGACTGGATTGTAAAACCTAAATATTTAGGGTTTATGCTACCAACCTATCTGTTTCCTATAAGGTCGATGATGTTTTTCATTTTGAAGTTGTTGGCAAATGTTAAGTGTGTATCCAAGTGAAGAGATATTTGATTCTTGCCAGATCAAAGAAGTGTGTTGATACCTACAGAGTGTGATTGCAGAAGAGGAGGAGCTAAAGTGGATCTGCCTTGGCATTGAGTGTTGTTATCAAATCAGTGTATTGCCTATTGACTTCTAACCATTTCAGCAGTTGGAAAATCTCTTAATCAGGTAGCTTTAACAGGATTTTGTATAAATCCTTTAACAGGGTGACTCAATTCAATGAATTCTTCAAATCCTCTTGCAAGGTAACCTTTAACAGGGTTCTAACCTTTAACTGGGTATTTAGCCATCCTTTAACTGAGTGATCCCTAGCAGGATCAGTTCCTAGCAGAACCTATTGTAAAAGTCTCTAACCGGACTAGGCTCCTAATAGAGCAGACTTCAAAAGAGTTCAAGAATAGCTTGTGGGTATTCATCCCCACCGTGGTTTTTCCCAGTTGGGTTTCCACGTGAAAAATTAGTGTGTCATGTGTGATGTCTTTCATGTGATGGTTTAGTGCTTTATGTCAAAGTGGTAAAACATGTTGAACTAGTAGTCATTATATTTTTGATGATAGATTACTTGTTTTTGCATAAGGGTGAAGTGGAAATGAGGTATTAGATTGCATGGAAAGCTAAGGGTTACCAGTTTATGTCTTTCACATTCTCACTTTGTTTTACCAGTAGTAATTTGATTTAGACTGGTGTTATTGCTTGCCAGTCAAGTGTTGTGTTTATAGTCAAACCGGTTCAGGAGAAGTGTTTTTGCTTGTACTGATTCACCCCCCCCCCCCTCTTAGTACCGGTTTGGTACTAACTGTTCATAATTAATTCATCAATATGATTATGATTCCAAGTGCAAAGATGTAATTAAATGAGATGAAATGATAATGCAAATAAGAATGATGATACACTACATGATTAATGAAATGCACTTATGATGAATGCAAATTAATGCAATGATTAAAATACAACTAAATGAAATGGATGATGATTAAAATGATTCTAAAATGAATGCACCGATGATGATCAAATGCAAATTGTTTTTGTTTGTCCAAGTATACTCAATCTTGATTTATGATCGTTGATCTGTGAATGAAATGAATTGCTTATAATGCAACTAGCAATGAATGCTTATAATGCATATGAATAATGAGCTAATCTAAAATGATGAGCTAACTAAAAACTATACTACCATTCTTCATATGCTATCTTGTAACAATGCTTGATTTCATCATTGAGCTTTAAAATGTTGTAAGAAAATACAAGCAACTTGACATAATGAACCAAGATGACTTGAGTATTTCTTACATGGATTTTGATATAGCAAGTTAATACAACCAACTTGATATAATGAGTCAAGCTAACCTGAGTATTGCTTGCAAAATAGACAAGGAATATCTCCTTTCATGCATGACTTGGAACGTCCTCCTTGATCTTTTTCCAATCATATCCTAAGACAAGTACATATTGTAGTAAGAGATAAACCACAGACAACAATCAAAGAAAATTAAACATTCCCCATCATAGCTTCTCTAGTCATGGACATCCTTGAGTCGCATAGAGTACATGATTAACAATAAAATCGAGATATAAACACTGAGTCTTGTATGTCATTCACATGTTCTTATGGTCATTAACTGATATAATCATCTTGATGAATGATCTTTGATAATCCTTTATTACTTGCTGATTGATTCTTCAGTTTTTTGAGTTTCACGATTCAGTTATTTATGAAATGCCCTGATTTTTGTTGCTCGTTATCTATTTCAAAACCTTAGGTGTTTTTGGTTTTTCTAAGTTTTCCAAATGTTTTGGGATTTTCAAAGATTCAAAAGATCACCTTAGCAAAAGGAATTAGGATTTTTCCCCCAGCGGAAACAAAAATTTATTATGGATGTGTGAATTGATCAAGATCCAAACCATAGCGGGATACAAATGTAGATTGATTGATTCTGATAAAATCTAAGATAGTGACTACGACAAGTGTGTCAAAGGTTGATAATTGTTGGTAAGCTACATATTTCTTGTGAAATGGTTCAAAGCAATGGATGTGAAAGATGGAACGGATAAGCTAAGATAGATGGAATCGATAGATATGGTAGGATGGAGTGGATAGGTGCACAAAGCCATCTCATAGATGGAGGAACTTACTTTGTAGATAGCACATGTTTACCAGGTTTTCACCATCTAAATTTATTGCACTTTTCTCTCTTTTAGGGATTTTCTGCTTTTCAGATGTTTACTGATTTTTTTTAGGACTTTATATGCTTTTTATTGATTTTTTCCAGGACTTTATATCTCAAGCATAGAATTTCTTGAGATGGATAGAATTGATAGGTTCATCAAACCAATCACCTTCAATGGTAGATAACTTGTATTCTCCTATTCCATATGCTGATACTATGACAAAAGGTCCTAGCCAATTTGGTTCAAATTTTCCCTTCTTGTTTCGGTATTGCTGATTTCTTGGATTCTCCCTTAGAACTATATCTCCAATCTGAAAAATGTGCGGCTTGACCCTATGGTTATAACTTCTTTCCATTCTTTGTTGATATACTTTTAAATGATCTGTTGTATTTTGGTGACATTCCTGAATCAGTTCAAGTTCCTGGAGTTGAGAGACTCGTTGTTCTTCTTCTGGTATAATACCTTTCAAGGATACTCGTAGAGAAGGTATCTCTACTTCTATAGGTAATATGGCTTTTGATCCATAGACCAAACAATATGGAGTTTCCCCCGTTGGATTGCGGATGCTAGTTTGGTATGCCCAAAGAGCAGGATTTAGCTGAATGTGTCAATCTTTCCCAGCTTCATTGACTATTTTCTTCAAGATTTTCAAGATAGTTTTGTTTGATGCCTCAGCTTGACCAGTTCCCTATGGATAATATGGAGTAGAAAACCTATGTTGGATATGAAATTTTTCACATAGCTCCTTCACATCTTGATTTTTGAATGGTCTTCCATTATCAGTGATAATGGTCATAGGAACTCCATAGTGACATATTATATAATTCAAAATGAATGATGATATTTGTTTTCTTATCACTATTATTAAAGGAACTACTTCAATCCATTTAGTAAAATATTCAGTAGCAACCAAAATAAACTTATGTCCATTAGAAGATGAGGTATTTATCTTTCCTACCAAATCAAGGCCCCATTCAGAAAATGGCCATGATCCTGTTATAGGATACAACTCTTGCATCGGTGCATGAATGAGATTCCCATGGATCTAACATTGTTTGAATTTTATAGCACATCTGAATGAATCTTTCTCCATAGTAGGCCAATAGTAACCCATACGAAGAAGTTGCTTAGCCAATGTTAAACCACTTGAGTGTGTGCCACAAATACTTGCATGAACTTCGTTAAGAACCTTCTCAAATTCTTCTTGTTCAAGACATCTCAACAAAGTACCATCTAGACCATGCCTATATAGGATATCGGCAATAATAGTATAGCGATAGGACTAACGGATAAAATTCCTTCTTTGATTGTGGGATAAGTCAAGAGGAAGGATATTTTCTTTTAAATAATGATAAGTTTGATCGTATAAGGATTGACTGGTTCCTAATATGTGGAAAATTTGGTAGGTATGCTGAGATTGAATGGTAGGGGTTAAGATATCTTCCATGAGAAATTCGTATCAATGTTGATTATCCTTATTTTGCAAGAAAGATGCTATTGTAGCCATTGCATCTGTTGCTTTATTCTCATTTCTTGGAATCTAGGTGAATGTTATTTAAAGTGTTCTTTAAACTCCTCTACCAACTATTTGTATGGCATGAGCTTATCATCCTTAGTTTGATATTCATCATTTATTTGGTTGATGATAAGATGTGAATCACCATAGACATGTAGTTCTTTGGCATTCCATTCAATGGTCATCTTAAGTCCAATAGCCAATGCTTCATATTCTGCAGTATTATTGGTGCATGGAAACCACAGTCTATATGATTTTGGAATTGCGTGTCCCTGAGGTGTGATAAAAAAGATTCCTGCGCCTGATTCATATTGTGTATAAGAACCATCAAAGTACAATTCCCAAAACTTTGTACTTACTGTCAAAATATCTGCATCAAGAAATTCGATGTGCAAAGGCGTGTCATTTTGTAAAGGTGCATCAACCAATTTATCATCGATGACCTGTTCCTTGATAGCTTTTCGGTCAACATACTCTATATCAAATTCACTCAGTATCATAACCCATTTGGCTAGTCTCCATGTCAAGGTTGACTTGCTCAACAAATATTTGAGGGGATCTATCTTTGCTATTAGTTTTACAGAATGAATCAACATATAATGTCGTAGCTTCTGAGTTGCAAATACAACTGCTAGACATGTCTTTTCTATTGAGGAATAATTTAATTCATAACCAACAAGCATTCTACTGATATAATATACTGCTCTTTCTTTTCCTTCTTCATCATGTTGAGCTAGGAGAGCTCCTAATGATACATTTGTTGCTGAGATATAGAGCAACAATGGTTTCCCTTTGGTTGGTGATACTAGTACTGGAGGACTCATAAGATATTCTTTTATTTGCAAAAAAGATTCTTCACATTTAGATCCCATTTGAATGGAATATTTTTATGTAGAAGATGGGTGAATGGAAGAAATCTATCTGCTAACTAAGAGACAAATCTCTTGATTGATTGCAATCTTCCTTGTAAAGATCGTAATTGACTTATGTTCCTAGGTGACTCCATCTCCATGATGGCTTTGACCTTTTTAGGATCTACTTCAATTCCACGAGCTGATATAATGTACCCAAGGAGTTTTCGAGAGGTTACCCCAAATGTACATTTCTTTGGATTTAATCTCAATTGATATCTTTCCAGCCTGTCAAAAATCTTGCTTAAGATGTTCAAATGTTCTTGTCTTATATGAGATTTTGCAAGTATATCATCGACATAATCTTCCATAAATGTATGCATCATATCATGGAAAATTGTTGTCATAGCCCTTTGATAAGTTACTCTTGCGTTCTTAAGCCTGAATGGCATAACATTCCAGTAATACGTTCCCCATGCACAGGTGAAAGTTGTCTTTTCTTGATCTTCAGGTGTGATTCTTATTTGATTATATCCTAAGAAGCTATCCATTAATGAAAACATCTCATGCTCTGCTGATAAGTCCACTATTATATCAATGTTTGGTAGCGGGAAATCATCTTTTGGACATGCCTTATTCATATCTCTGAAATCTGTACAAACTCTTATGCTTTTATCTGGTTTTGGCACTGGTACAATACTTGAAACCCATTCTGGATAAGCAATAGGTCTTATAAAACCCAGTTCTAATAGTTTCTTCAGCTCAGTTTTTACAAGAAGAGCAATGTGTGGATGCATCTTTCTTAGCTTCTTCTTAACTAGTTTTTCTTTTAAATCCACATTAAGATGATGCATGATAAGATCTGGATCAAGTCCTGGCATATCCGCATATGACCAAGCAAAATTTATTTGTCTTTGCTTAAAGAATTCCATATATTATTTCCTCTCTTCTTCTGATAATGAGGCAGCATAATGAAGTATTTTAGGATCCTTTGATGTACCAATGTTTACTGCTTCTGTTGGTTCTCTCAGGATAGCAGATCTCTCCTAAAAATATGCAGGAAGAATGTCAAACTTTCCATCTTCTAGTGGCTCAAAGAGGTTTGCACCATCAGATACATCCTTTATTTTCCCTTTTGATGGGTCTAGTGTTGCCATGAAATGGTTTTCAACAATAGGTCTCTTTCCTTGTTTTATTTCGCTTTTGCAACTGGAAAGTTTGGCCTTCTCCTAACTACAAGAAACATTATTTGATTCTACAATGGAAGATATCTTAGGTGTGATGGGTTCAACAACATTAAGGTACACAACTAAGTCATGATCATTGGAAAAGACATTTAGTTCAGGGTTATCTAAATTATCCCATTCAATTAGTTCAGGATGAAGAAGGGGTAAATCATAATCACTGTCATCATTAGGTGCTTCAACGTTCATGACATAATGATCATAATTTGGCATAGAATAGGTACTGTCATAGATTAAATGTTTTTGAGAATTATCTTTCCCAAGTGTCTCCCAATTAGTTCTAACAAAATTAGTATTAGCATTTTGTAGTTCATACTCAAGTGGTTCTTCAACTGATGTTTGTCCCTTAAACGAATGGATTATATCAACACACATGTCTTTAATACTACAAATTCCTTCTTGATTGACCTCATTTGCATTTTGGAATTGACATACTTGTGTACATGATAAAGAGGATTCTTTTTCTAGAGTTTGTCTCCTTTCAAACTCAACTTCTTTTGGACTAATAGTAAATCCAACTTGACTATCTCTTAATTCTTCTATGGTTCTACCACATCTGGATACATCTTGTTCCTATTTTGATGAAAATCTTATATTTCCAGATGCTTGATCTATCCCTGTTTGTACTTCTTGTGGCATTACTTCTTTGTCTTTGTCATTCCCTTTCCTTTTTGCATATGCCTCTTTTCTCTGAATTCTAAGTTTTTCTTGCCTTCTTTCTAACTCCATCTTTTGTTTTGTAATAGTCAAGTCTTCTTTCATGATAGCTGCTTGGTCTTCATTGTTTTCCTTACTTGATGTAGTAGATAAGACATCTGGACCCCATTCATACTCATTTGAATATGTCTCTGAATCATGATCTAGGACTACTCCACTATACCATACAGGAATGCTATATGGTGCAAAGAGTTCCCTGATTTCTGCCATCTCTATTTTTGTTGCTTCTGGAATATCTTGTTCAGATTTTGCATTTTTTTTGTATTTCCAGAACTCGTTGACAAGATTTTTCTTTACCCTTGATGGGAATCTCCTTTTCTTGCTTTTCATGTTCTTCTTGCTTCTTTTGTTTATTGGTTACTATTTCTGCCACTTGATGTATCTTTTCCTGCCAATTTTCTTCTTTAGAGACTAATTTCTTTCTCCACTTTTGTTGTTGATGATCATGTTACTTTTGATTTGATTTTAGATATCCAAGCCCGGATTTATCTTCTTTGGATTGCGAGTGTGGACAAATAGGTTCTAAAATACCTTGATGTCGCTTACCAGTTGGTCCTTTTCCTTCATATCCCATTTTTTGCATGATTTCATAACCTTAACCATATTGTTTATTGGGAATATTGACTTCTACTGCTATTGCTATAGTTTTATCTTCATCCTTGTACAACCAACCAAGAATGTCTTTGTCTTCATTTTCTTCTTCAAGAGTTCTAGAACTAACAAATGCTCCTTTAAATATATATTTTGATCTTTTTGATTTCTTTGATTAAATATTTGTAGGCTTTCCATATGACTTAGGGGAAAGTGGAAAATTATGTAAAGAATATTTTCCCATTCCTTCATCATTTAATTTGACCTTTTCCTCAAAAGTTTCCCATAACTTTTCTTGAATTTCTTTAGTAGGATATACTGATTCTCTGTTATGTGGAACTCTTGCATCCTGTGTTGGCTTCAAATTATTGCAATATTGACTAGAATCTGCAATTATAGTGATCTCTCAACCTTCATGAGGAAATTTTCCACATTGATGATATGTAGAAGGAACTGCTTGCATTTTGTGAATCCATGGTCTTCCTAGAAGAATGTTGTAAGATATATTCAAATCTTAAACCTGACACAATGTATTCCTTTCCACAAGTCCTATTTTGATTGGCAACACAATAGTTCCTTTAGAAGAACGTTCTGCTTCATCACAAGCCTTGATGGTTATTTTCTTTTCTGGGTCCACTGCATTTTAAGAATACCCCAAAGCTTTTATCAAACTTAATGCACAAATGTTTGAGCTGGATCCTCCATCTATGAGTACACGTTTGACACAAATTTTATTGATGGTGACTTCAACATGTAAGGGAGCATTGTGAGGATGTTGTAAGGATGTGTCATCATTTTTCAGAAAACGATAAGCAATGAGGAGCTATAAGGTGTCCTACCATGTTTTGGAACTGATCTATATCCAAATCTTTTGAAACTGTTGTTTCCACTAAAGCATTCTCCAAAATTTCCTTATGCATAGGTGAAACCTTGAGAAGTTCCAGAATTGATATTTGAGCGGGTATTCTTTGTAATTTCTCTACTAAATTCTATTGTTGCGAAGTGGATGTTGGGTCTTTTGTTATACCTGGAAAGGTAACCTTTGCTTTGCTTCTCGTAATAACATTGATTATCTCTAAAGATGGATTATCTTTAACAATGATAACATTTACCACATCATCATATGTATAAGTGTAATTCACTTTGGCTTTTCCTTTGTCATCTTTTAATTGGGATTGTTCACCTTTGTCATAATTTGGAAGTGGAGTTTTGAAAGCTAGGTGTGATTTGTTTGTCTTATGGCTATCCACTGTGATGGTTCCATTATCAATTAAATCTTGGATAAGGTGTTTCAATCTCTAACAATCATTTGTTTGGTGTCCTTTATTTCGATGGTAATTGCAAAAATGATTGTCATTCCACCAATTTGGCTTGACAAGTGGTTCATAACTTCTTGCTTCTGGTAAAACAATCAATTTTTTGGCGAGCAGAGTTTTTAGAGTTGATTCCAAAGGTTCTCCAATGTTTGTGAATTTCCTCCAAGGATTGGAGAAAAAATACTTGGCTTTATTGTTTTTTGGATTGTTATTGCTTGGGATTTGACTTGATAGATTAAAGATTGGTTGTTGCTATTTTGTAGCACTATTATCGTCATTTCCTCCATTGCTAACATTCCTATTCTTTGACCAAAACTTGGGTTTGTCATTGTTGTTGTTGTTGTTGTTGTTGTAGGAATTATTGTAAAGTTTTCGCTCTCCTTTCTTTACCATCGCATTCTCTATTTTCAGACCATTCTCGATTATTTTGGCAAAAGAGGGAGGACATTGCATTCTTAGTTGATAACTCATTTCACTGATAAGATTATCAATGAATATTTCCATTTTTTCTTGATCAAGTACATCTTGGGGATACCTATTAAACATGTGTTTCCATCATTGTAAGAAGATCAAAAAAGATTCACCATTCTTTTGTTTAACATTGCATAGATCCAGTATTGTTATCTCATTCCTTATATTGTAGGAGTATTGTGAAATAAATCTATTCACAAGTTCTTCAAAAGATTTGATTCCAGATGGTAATATTGAAAACCACTTCATTGATTGTCCATTTAAACTCCTAGGAAAAAGATGCATAAGGTAAGTTTCATCGTGAGAAAATTCCATGCTCATAGTACAAAACTCCCTAATGTGATCCTGAGGATCGGATTTTCCATCGTATTTGTCATATTTAGGAATCTCGCAATGTTGCAGAAATGGTATCATATTCAAATTCTTATCGAAAGGATATGGGCATATATCTTCCAATGAATACTTCTTAGAGCTTGTTCCATTTTGCATGTCTTGTATCTGTTGTTGTAGAGTTTGCATTTGTTGAGTAAGGTTTAACAATGGATTATCCACATAGTTTCTCCTTGTTTCTTCATAAGTTCTTTTATCACTACACTCTTTTCTTGTGTCATCCCTTTCTTTCCTTGTTTCTTCATGAATTTCTTTATTCATATCTTTGTTATTTGGATCATCTATGTTTTGGGTGTTACTTGCCTCCACATCTTGTTTCAAGCTTTCTATGTTAAAGTCTTGTGGTAGTTTAGCTCCAGATTTTGCCAACATCAAGAGATATTTCTTTTTTGGCTTTGCCAACAATTTTTCCATTAGCCTATCAAATTTGAAATCTTTCTCAAGGTCTCTAATGGTGCTATTGACTGCTTCTTTGTCAACAGCGGTAAACCCAAAAGTTTGGAATGTAGGATTATCTTCTTCATCCATTAGTTGTTTTCTCAGTTGTTTGTATTGAGCTCTAGTTCAAACTAACATGTGATTATTTCAAAAAAATTGAAATTTTCAAAGGACAAAGTCAATAGGAGATTATTGGTTTAGAAAGATATGCTTTGTTGATTTTATCGCTATTGTTTGTTCTTTGTGATAAAGTATCTCTTTGTTGAAAAGCATGTCATTGCAAAATTTCTCCGTCAAACTTGGTACCACAGCCACGTAAGTAGTGACGAAAACGGTGTAGGAATGTCCTATGTTTTAATAAGATCTTGTGATTGATATACAAGAATCTTATTCTTTTCTGAGTAGCTTTATAACTGGGTTTTCTTTTCTTAAGGTGATACGTAAAAGTCATATAAGCATCTAACAATTTACAAGTTTGTTTGATTCCAATGTTGGTGCACTTCTGATTTTGATATAACTTAGGTTCCAAATAGGAAAGATATATCCAAGATTATGAACCTAGTATATATTGATCAAGCTTCGTGATAGAGGATTTGATTATCCTGATGAGAGACTTGACAATGATGTTGATTTTTTTGTACTTAAGATGTTTGAATCAATAGCTTGTTGAATGTTTATGCTTATAGAAACCTTTTGGGAATAGCCTATTGGATTAGTGACCCAGTTGTTGAGCTAGTTTGAAAATACGTGATGGTTTTAGAGACAAATCTACTCAATAATTATTTCGATACTGACGTGTTGACACTTTAGTTTGATTTGGTGTTTTAAATGTTGGAAAGCCTTTGTATTACCCTTTTGATCAATTTTTTTCAGCAATTTTTTGGATTTTTGCTCACGCGTAGATGATAATTTTCTTCAATTTTTGACCATTTGGAACATGTAACAGACATAGAAGACATAATGTTTAATAAACAAAATGCACAAGAAAGTACAAAATCTTATGGCAGGTTGAGACAATAGTTGTTGAATCTCACATGGGGCTTCCCCCGAGGCTACGCTATTCAAAGCGAATATTTAGATGCTTGACCCCACTGGCTCCACCCTCAACACTCACTTCTCTAGGTAGCCAAGCACCAGTTTCCATGAAAACTCCCCATGGAAAACTTTATATCTCTACTAAGAACCGTATGTGTGTGAGCCGCTTCAGAGGTCCGACCTCCTGCGCCAACAACTAGAAAGATTTTGGCAACTAGTACAAGTGGTTTTTAGTAAAGGCTTCCAGTCATGTGGCCATACATGCGACACTTTCAGCTCTGTAAATATAGAAGGTTCCCAGCCTATAGAGGTTATGCTCCATAGGGTTTATGGGGAAACATAGTGTCGGTATGAACTTATCAGCACATGTTGTTTGGGACTTTCGTCACAAACATGATTTATTTAGAGTGGATTGGAAGGACTTGGCATTAGCCCATTTCCACTTTAGGTCGTTCCCCTCTCACTACCCCCCTCAAGGCAAGTCGGGAAGGCAAGCCGTCTAAAGGATTTAATTGCTTGAAAGTAAAGAAAGCATAAAAGAGTGGGTTTGACTTTTTGATCACCCAATTAAGGGGAGAGCATATACCTACCACTTTTGAGACATGAAATATAAGTGTTCTTTTTAACTTTCCATAGCAATGTGATCTATCCTCTATTTGGAGATGTTGCTCCAACAAACATGGTGTTTATTTTAGCCTTTTTAAAAGTCTACGTGCAACTATTTTAGAGAAGTTACTCAAAATACAAGTTGCATATTGTCAATTTATCCCCTTAGTTAAACTAAATGAGAAAGACATGATATATTACTTCCCAAAATAAGGCTTTTAATTAACTAGGTGAGGAAATGCATAAAATTTGCCTTAAACACCATCCTGCACATGCATGTTAGTAGTTCAAAAAAATTAATTTCTTGGATATTCGAACCTACAAGAAAATTTTGTTAGTTGCAAACAAAAGCGCTATTCTAACATATGCACTATATTTCACCTCAAAAGTGCTAATCTGCAAAGAAAAAGTGCTAACTTGCACTGCAAAAGCACTACTTTGTGGACTCAAAAGCATGATTTCTTTAATAAATGCGCTAACCTAGAGGACAAAAGCGTTAACCTGTAATGCAAATGCATAGATTTTCAGACAAAAGCGCTAACCTGCATGGCATATGTATTAACTTGCAATGAAAATACATTAACTTGAGATTCAAATGCACTAACCTAAGATGCAAATGCACTAACCTATCAAACAAAAGCGCTATCATAATTCACGCATGCATGAATCTATATTACAAATGCATTAATTTTACTTTTGTTGATATTTTTAAAGGTATATGTGAGGTCCATGAGCCCCACGATGGGGGCCAGAATGTGTTGACTTGAATTTCATCCTCATAATGCTACCTATAACAAGTTAGTTTCACAAAATACCAATGGAAATGCTACAAGAAATCCAAACTCAACCAACGAAACTACATGAAATTGATATTAAAATAAAAACACTATTTTTACCTTCATGGTTTATGTCTCATTGTGTCCTAACTCCACTGTTCCTGGTTGCAGATGGTGTGCTCTCAGACAATGCACTGATAGCTTCTAAGATGGCATATGAAGAATGGACTGATAACTGATAGTTAACTGATACTATGATATGCAATACTACATGATTATGCTAAAATGCTAATTGCTATTTGCTTCAAGATTAAAACTCACGGATGCATAAGTTTTACAAATGATTTGCCTGAAAATGCACTTGAAGTCTTACTCTCTCTCAACTGAAGCTCTTGATTTTACAAACCTTGAGAGGATGAGATGATGTGGCTCAGATCAATGGTCATGATTAGATTTGCAGATTTGGATGGTTGTGAGCAAAGGTGAAGGTTGAGAGAAAGGGGGAATGAGAAGACAAGTGTCACTCATCTCACCTTGACTGGGTTGCTGATTGATGGAATATAGGGATGGAGGACAAGTGGACTCAAGTCCTTCCTAAGATGTAGGGGGTGTTGGAGATAATATAGAAAATGGTTATGAAATATGTGTACGTACACAATATTCATTAAATTTGGTGGTTGAAGATAAATGATGAATTAATATTTAAGAAATATTAATTTCCTTAGTCACATGATGGATGAGTTGGCAAAGGGAAGATGAAGTGGAGATGGAAGGTGAGTTGGATAAGAGGGAGTAAATAATTTAAGAAATTATATAATATTTGAGACTATAGGATAGGAGAATAACCATTAAATATTAGATATTTAATTGTTTGAAGGAGATAACTAAATATTAGATATTTAATTAACTTGGTTAGAAGGATAATTAAATATTAGATATTTAATTATTTTAGAGGAATAGAATAGATGAATTAATTAATAAATTATTTCAATTAAATTAATTAATAGAAAGACATGAAAATGAATTAAATAAATCAATCTTTTCAAATTAACTATTTAATAGAAGAATAACTATTAAATAAATATATAATATTTATTTAATTGCTCATAGCCAATTTTATGTGTATACAGTTATTTTAAGACATATTTGGAAGGCAAGGTGTACTACTATGTTCTCAAACAACTACTTTTAGGAAACAGGTATCATAAGGCTTTACTTTGACATAGATTTTCAGGTTTCTTTTTTGTTGTCACGACTACCAGAATTATCTAAGAGAAATACTTCAGCCTTGACTCAGCTGTAGTAAATTCAAGATCAAGTGAACAAACTTTTGTATTGTTGCCATATGGACCTATGTAAAGTGTTTCGTCATGTTTCTTCGACGCCATTTGTTGGCTCTTTGTACTTATTACTAGTTTATGGACATTTGCATGGTGTTTTCATGGTCCACTGTAACCATTATTAGTCTATGTAGTTTTCTTTTAGCTATTTTCTATAACTTATATTCTTTGTAATCTTGCTTTGTTTCAATATAAAAAAATGTTTTGTAGAAGGATTAAAAGTATACAAAAAAATTACAATCTTTATAATAATATTTAAGAAAATTTAAACTGGTTTATAGAAATATAAAAAATATATAAAAAAGACATATCCATAATAAAATCTTTAATATTTTACACAATTTTTCATAAGAATATGATGCTTAGGGAACCTTACTAGGAAACCCAAGCTTGCAGCCACTAACCATTTCCAAATTCAAATTACATAATTTTGTCATAATAAAACACACAACAATGAGGGCAAACTGAATGCTATTCAAAACTTGATTTACTATTTTACCAAATTTTCCTTTTTATTTTTTATTTTTATTTTTTTTATGTTTTTTCTTTTAGGAATCAATTACTCTGTTCCCTTTCACTTCCTCTTATGCACAGACATTGTTGGTATTTTGGTATGGTTTTGTCATTGATGTCAACACCTACTTTGAAGATCCAACAACATTCACTGGCAAACAAGTAAACTGTGCAATAGTTACTGGTATATGGTTCACCGGTAGGATATATTGTTCACCGGTACCTGGAATGATATGGAAGACACTTGGTAATGTCAAAGACATCATGTGGACACTTTGTTTTGAAAAATTAATCATTGGTATATTCATATTTGCATATTTGCCTTTATCAGCAAATAGGTCCAAGTTATCTAGGGTTACATCGGTAGGTTTATCTTTTCCAGATCAGCATGGCACACTATGGAGATGATTTATTATTGTAGTAAATGCATTAAGCCAACATGTTTAATCGGTTATTGCATCGGATATTATATTGTTTGTAAAATATTTTTATTGTAATATCTTGTAGAGCCGACCTACTAAAATTGGTCTTAGGGTATGGTATAAATGTAAGATCTTATTTGTAAGATCAAGTGTGGAATGTGAAAAAGAATTAAGTGAAGGTATATGCGAGATCAAGAAGGGATATACACGAAGACATCATTTGAAGGTGAAGTTAGGTTTTTGTAGAAGCATATCAACATTACACCGGTACTAAATCCAACATATAAAGATGCTATTTTGAGCAGTACATTCTTATTGGATTTAACCATCCAACTGTAGTCAGTGTGACTCCCATTTTGTGATTAAGCAATGAGCTCTAGGCTGTTGGCCTTTCTGCATGTGCAGACTCCATTTATGTACACTTACTATCTACAGCAGTATCATCTGATTGTGGGTAAGGTTTCCCACCGTGGTTTTTCCCCTTACAGGGTTTCCACGTACAAATATTGGTGTCATGTGTTGTGGATGACTTTATGTTTATGTTTCATGCATTAATCCTTACTAGTATAGCAATTTACTGTTAACACTGTCTACCAGCATACTTAACTGGTTTACCAGTATTAAGTATTAAGTTGGTTAATAAGTTTTTGGTTTGAATTTATTAGACAATTGATTCACCCCCCACTCTCAGTTGTCTCCGGGACCTAACATACACAACCCTATTCTACCTCACTCAATTTCTACACATACCATTCTATGGTCTTTTCATTTAGATTTACCTTCTAATTCAATATATTTGTTGATGGTTAGTGTCATGGACACCAAATCATTATTAATATCTTCAAATAATGAACATCGAGAATAAAACCAAAATTGAAACATCAAGAATGAAACTACAACTGCTATCAACATCCAATTGAACACCAAGAATGAAACCAAAACTGAAACGTTGCCAACTTCCAACTGAACACTAAGAATGAAACCAAAATTGAAACAAAAGAATTTAAACTCAAATTTTTATTGAAAATATGGATTGTTGTTCACCTCGGGATGCTCTTGCATCAGGATACTAGTAATATTTAGAATTACAAGATTATTTTAATGAAAAAATAATTTTATAAAATATAAATAATTCTTTTTTAATAGCAAATATAAAAAAAATAATTTAAAAGTGTACACTAAAGAATTGAAAATTTTAAGTCATTGGAAAGAGGAAGTAGAAGAATCTAGTGTTCAAAATTGACTTTTTTGGGATTTTGGCTTTATTTTTGGTATGTTATTCTTAGCAAATAAATTCTAATACACTTGTATTCTAATAGATGAAGGTGGGAAATCTTGAATTTTAGATTTTAAGAGAAATCAGAAGATGTTTGCACATTCAAATTAAACTCTAAAATGTGGTTTGTCATCAGTTTTTACTGCACCCTTTGCACATTTCCAGCAAGTTGAAATTAAATTTGTAAGCTTCAAAGGTTTATTTGTTTTGAACGTCATGAAGGTAATATTTTAAAATGTCTTATTTCAAAGTTTATTCTTATAAAACATGAAAGGGATAATGTTAATTTTATTTTGATTAAGAGATATATTTTGCTAACATTTGCAGTTGGTATGAACATTAGATAAATAAAATTAATGGCATGCATATAAATGATGATAATAATGTTTTATTTAATCTAAGGAATTTTGGAAGGCTAATATTTGGCCTAACTACCTTTTTTGTGTCTAAACGGATGTAGGATAACTAGGAACCTTGGAAGGGAAGGATAATATCATCAAGGAGAGGAATGTAGACCTTGGAAGAGGATGAAATTACCATTGAGCCATGAACCTAGAGATAAGTTGGCCTTGGGTTCGAGTCTATTGTTTCCTTATGTCAAGAATGTCAAGTCATAACCTTGTCAATCAGTTATTTGGGTCTTGGTCTATACCTTTAATCATCTTATTTTTATAAAAAGAAAGAGAATTGGACCATAATCTTATGTTGCAAATTTTGAACTTAAACAAGATATTATATAATGCCTAAGAATTATATTTATATATATACACACACACACAAAATGTGAATTGATTAATTATAGTTGTTATAGCCGAATATTCATGAGTTACATATTGGGACGCAGCTAAACTGGCTCCAAAATGGGGTTATAAAACTCGTGTTATTGATTTTTTCAAAAAAAATTTGAAAAATCAAATCCCAAAAAATTCTGCTGATCACGATCAACGATCTGTGATTTTAAAAAAAAATCAGTAACACGAATTTGATAACCTTTTTTTGAAACCAATTTAACCGTAACCTACATATTGATCCATTTAAGATGGTGGGGGTGTAACACCCATTGCACCTTCATCAAGAAAAACTTCCAAGAAACGTATGACTTGGAAGATATTGCCGATGATTATTAATAAGGTTGGTATTGTGGGAGAACTTCTTCCCACTCTCTCACATATCATTTCCTTTGTGGAATCTTATGTTATTATTTTCGGGGTCGAGATTTCTCATACTAGAACAATTATTTTTGGGGGGATCGAGTAAGGAGGAATGAGTTTGAGGTGGCAAAGTTGCGGGAATTCCTCATCATCTCTGAAGCCATTATAGGCATGTTGATTATCATTATATCTATGTGTTATTTAGATGCGATTCTATATACATTGTCGATTTGAATGATAGAAATCAGTAATTGCAATGTAGTAATCATTGTTATATTTAGGATCCATTTAATAGGCTCGTAATCTGAGATACGAATCTGAAATGTAACCATTTAAGGTTTGAGAATGTAGTTGTATCTATTCTTCCTGGTTTATATGAAAAGGAAAGAAATAGTCATTGTTTTTTGCACTATAAAATAATCTAAATGTTTAAATGTTACCTGACCGTGGTTTACCAGTGATTGTTACAAGATCATTTGTTAGTATTGATCGAATTAAGAATGTCTTAGAAAGGTTTTGATCATGAGTTATCGGAGATATGATCTCTTACAGTTGTGAATATGTATCTTGTACAAGGATTACTATATCTTTGTCATGTAATGGGGTTGACCTTTAGTCTATGATCCCAGTGTTTATTTGTAATGTTCCAAGACCAGAACAATCTGCATATCCGATTGGAAATGATAAATGGGTTCATTGTGTGTTAAGCATTGTCTTGTCTCACTGCAGAGCCATAAAGAACCTCTTTGTTATAACCATATGCAAGGTAGAATAAATCTCTTTCTGTAATAAAATAACACATCATCATTAATGAACAATGGATGAGGCCAATATGGCAATTCACTTTACAATTTTAGGAAGAGGTTCATAACCATGAAATAAGGTTAAACAACATTTAAAGGATCTAGCAATAAGTAATCGACTATCCTGAAATGTTGGGTTAGTGTAAAGTCTTGTTCACCAGAATGGGAAACTTGTTAGTAATTATCTAAAAATATAACTATTAGTAGACTAGATAAGGATCTTTCTAAAGGTCGTTATGTCCATAGGTGTCAATAGGAATTAAGCAGATGGCTTGTCTAGTGGGTTACTATCTTAAGATGGTCATTATGATCATTGGTGTTAGTAGACATTAAGCAGATGGCTTGTCTAGTGGGTTACTATCCTAAGATGGTCATTATGGTTGTTGGTGTCAGTAGACATTAAGTAGATGACTTGTCTAGTGGGTCACTATCCTAAGATGGCCATTATGATTGTTGGTGTGAGTAGACATTAAGCAGATGGTTTGTCTAGGTGGTTGGCAGCCAATGAGTCAATTACATTCAAGAATTGAAAGTAAAAGTTGAGGAAGGGTGGTGTATATGACAGAGCGAAAATCATTCTTGCAACTTTGAAACCTTGGCCAAGGTGGCTTAGTTCTTTGCATCTAACTGTAAATTCACATGAAACATATAAACTTAGTAGATAGATGGCCATGTTAGTTAGGAGGTACCTATAATATTTGACCAGCTAATAAAGCATAGATTCTAAACACTAGGCTTAGATGGCAACAAGTCGTAGACCTTGGTCTACGTCCATGTGAAGGGTAGGGCCACTTCCAGAAGGCATTTGTGTGGGGACCACCAGGTCTATGATTGGAGGTCAAGCCCATGATGATACTATCCCTCTCCACAACGATGTTGACGCTTGTATGAGTAATACCAGATGGGTAGTATATCTATTTAGCAATCTTTGATTCTTCCTCTTTCCTTATGTATGAATGTATGATTCTTGTTTATTTACATCTTTATTTAGATTATAAAAGAATTATTTTCTCTTCAATTAAAAGTAATTTAATTTTTGTTTATACTGTCCAAATCAGTTAAATAGTTAGTTAACTGATAATTTAGTTGAAACAATTGATTTCTTTCTTTCAAAAATATGTCTCTTGTAAGCTAGAGAATATTTTTCTCTTTTTTATTGTTATAAGTTTTAGCATGTTACATATGGTATCAAAGCTACTGGGTTCAACACTAGACCTAGGATCTCACCACCACTTCATCTAGAAAACTAAAACCAACTCATCGACATCTCACAAGATGTGGATCCAACAAACTTCTTGGAAAAAGGTTCATGATCCAAAAGCTAAGGATGAATAGAAACATGTATGACTATTCTTGCTATTCACCCCATATGATAATGAGGCTCTAGCAAAATCTATCCAATAAATTTGGAAAGAGAGGCGTAGATGCCCCTCTTCAAACAAGAAAAACTATTGAAACTTCACCTAAGATTGAGTCAACTTCTAAACCTGAAACCACAAGTGATAAATGTGACTAAGGAAAGAACAAAGATAGAAGGTCAGCAAGATGATCATGTCCCTACCACGAGATATTGTCTCATTCCTCCTAATTTTGATAATCGAGAAGAGCCATCATTGATTATGATATAGACTCTTAGATAGAGATATTTTTACTGTTGTAATGGATGAAAATGGAATTGGGTGGGACTAAGACCAAGATCCACTTTCATACAAACATTGGAATATAAAATCATCTAAAGGAGTGATCGTATTTGACTAACTCTTGTAGAAGAGAGTCAAATGAAACTTCTAGGGTTTCTATTCCTTTAGTTGCTTTGGAAAGTGAATGCACTATGGAGATATGTTGAAGCAATGTGAAACTATGAAATAAATGAAAACTTAGAATGTTTCAATTGACTGATAAACAATAGAGATTCTATACTAGACATAGAAATGGGTAGGAAAGCTGACTATACACCTATATCTACAATCCAAAGTTGAATATGTGGGACCAGGATGCCCAAAACACCTTGGTGTTCAACCCTATAGCTAGTTTTTGGAAATTTGCACCCTAAGACTAAGACAAAGCTACCTATAAAATCTTGAGAGAAACCTTGAGGATAGGGGCACCACAAGTGCCCTGGTCCCATAAAATCAAGTCCAATTTATGAGAATGGGCCTATATTTGTCTACTAAAGGTCTCCTAAACTCTATGTCTCTGTCGATGACCTATAGCTACACACAAGAGGAAAGTAACGTTGTTGTGGATAGGGGTTTGCCTAGGTCAAACCCTAGGTTTGGAATTAACCCTAATTGAAATAGAAGTTGAAGTTGAATTGAATTGAAAAGCTTGCCTTTTGAGAGCAAGGCTAGATCTGAAAATGAAATAGTTGAATGTAGATAATTATACTTTGAATAAGTGATGCAATTCTCTTAGGATAAGTCCTGCATGCATTGATACAATAACATGATAATTCACATAAAATCCACCATGAAATCATAATTGATCATAATATGAAGATGTATGTTGGATATTGTTGCTGCTAGGATATGTTGTTGTCATTGATGTCAACATATTCTCATGTTCTTGTGTTGCAAAGAGGTGTTTGGTGTTTGGTGTTTCGGTGATTGCATTGAGTTGATATGGTTGATTTATCTGTTTGGCATGCTGGAATACTTCATTCCTTATTGGTTTCAATGATCCAGAAGTTTTCTTGATTATATTATATGATCCGGTTTGAAGTTCATTCTTTTTGTGCAGTGATTGGCAGAGTTTGGTATTTGATCTAGTGAGCTCTGGTATGATCATATCTTTGGTTGTGGATTTGAGAGAATGTTTTGGATGTTCTTGTGTATCTTCATTTCAGATGGTTCATGATTTGGTGCTCCACAAGCTATCTTTCTAGTTTGAATTGCTACTGTTAAGTGTTCCTAAGAGTTATTGTGTTGATCGATGATGATTTGAATAAGTGGTGTTGGTGCAGCTATTGCGGATGGTTCTAAAATGCTTGTTGGTGTTTCCTGATTGTGTCTTGTTTGTTTTGATGGTCCACATTGATCCTTGTGTGCTTTCTTGGTGATTTTTCTGATCCGGTGATAATCTTCATGTTATACGGTAAATTCTTGATGGTGTAACGTGTTGTGGTTGATCTTGGTGAGATTTTTGGTGGTGATGCACATTTGGAGATTTGATTTTAGTCCATGCTATTTCATATATGTCATTATATTGGTCTGGTGGTTGATTTATGTATCATGTGATGCAATTTTGTAATTGAGGGTTGAGGGTATGGCCGACCTTGTAGTCAAGGTTGATGATTTATATAAATAGGTGTTAGATTCATGTGTTTTGGGTGTTGATGTTGTGTCTGCATTATCAGAGAGTGGTGTAAGTGTGCATAAATGAATTCAGCCTTTGATGTGTTTTATTGAGCAAAGATTGTTGCAGGACAAATAAATGTGCTTAACCAGAACTATCATTAGGCATAAGGAGATGCTATATTTGCAGTTCATATAATCCAGATTGTAGTCCGATCATTATTGTAAGGTAGTGAACCTTCCCTAAGGAATTGAGTCTTTTGGGTCATCTTATTTTGAGTAGTGAGCTCTAGGAAATGTGCCTAAATGCATGTGCATTCCCCATTGTAATATTTACGCATACAACTAAAGAGTATCATCTTATTGTGGGTAGGTTCCCACTGTGATTTTTCCCTTAACCAAGTTTTCCACATCAAAATATTTGTGTTTATGTGTGTTGGTGCTATTGTGTTTATCTTTATTCTTGCTGCAGTTGTTTAGATCTGAGATTGTGCTTAAATTTTTTAATCTAGTGAAAAATGATTCATCCCCTCATCTCAATTTTCCTTCTTTGTTGTTGCTAACGATTGGTATCAGAGCTTGATCCTCTAGAAGAAGCTTGACCACCTGAGGAGATCCGGGATGGCAACTTATGTATTCAAGAAGGAGAGTCCTAGATTTGATGGAAGAAATTATACTATTTAGAAGGACCGGATGGGAGTTCACTTGAAGTATCTTGGAGATGAGTATTGAAAGATTACAAAGAATGTGTACAATGTTCCTTAGAATGGACCAATTACTTCCGATAAGATCAAGAGCTAAGGAAGCATTGCTGAGTGCCTTGACTAATTCAAACATGACTAATGTGATGGGTTTGCAGACTGCACATGAGATTTGGAAGAAGTTGGAGACCTTGTATGAAGGAGATGCGCAAGTTAAAGTTGCTAAGTTGCAGATTCTGAAAGGAAAGTATGAAGCTTTGAAGATGGGAGATGATGGGAATATAACATCCTTTGTGGCTAAGGTGAATGAGCTTGTCATGGATATTAGATGATATTGTTGCTAAGGTGCTGAGATTATTGCCTCCTGCTTACAAACATAAAGTAGCTGCTATTGATGAGATCTGGAGTGTGACTACTGTGACTAGAGATATGTTGGTTGTAAAGCTTGCTACATTTGAGTTGAGTGAATTTGGAGAAACACATGGTAAATCTGAGACTGCATTTAGAGCCTATGTATCCGGGAAGTAGAAGTATGATCCGGGAGAAATTTCATGCTGGGTACAAAGATTTGAAAGAGAAAAGAGAGAGATGGAAGATCAAGAAAGAGAAATGGATGATCTTGAAGCCCTTATTGCTTGGATATTTCCTAAAGGAGTCGGTATGTATGATGGATTCAAGTTACCTTTGAAATGTTTCTTGTTGGATTTTGCCAAGATCAAGAAGTCATTGAAATGTACATGAAAGAGACATAATATGGGATAAGAATAAACTGTATTCTCATCAATAGAAAATGATCAACAACTGTTCAATAGTTACATACAATGTAGATGAGCCTGCTTATATAGGCAAGGCTAGGGATATGTATGAGCACACAAACATGACATGTGGCTCAATAAGAAACAAGGGTAGGTAGGAAATAGGTGTGGGTAGGTAGGAGAAATAATATAATATTCCACATGAGGTGGATCACCCACCGAAGGTGGAATTATCACTCCACAATAAGTGGATATGATAGTGTAATAACAAGATCAACACCATAAGAGGTGGAATTTCTCCTACACACACTATCCCAATGTGGCACAAACACACAAGTGTCTCATATCCAAACTACTATGAAATGCATTATCCTAAGTAAACTTAAGTAAGTGTAATAATATCCATGATGAATAATTATTTACACCAACACCCCCCCTTAAGTGCAACTTAGGGGAATGCACTTAAGTCTACAATGCAACTAAGCAATGCAAGATGGGTCCCGGCTACGAGGCCATGTTAGGTACCCATGCACAAATGCAAATGCATGCAAACCAATGCAATGAAATCTCTCACAAAGTGGGGAAAGAGAGAAAAACCCAATGGGAAAAAACCCTCCCCCAAAAGAGAGATGAAAGCTATACAAGAGAACTCTCAAAGAAGTATGTGAGGAACAAAACCCCATGTGAGGAAAAAGTCCCCCCATATGAGAGAAGAAGAGAAGTCAAACTGTGATCATCCCTCAATGAAGAATCTGCACCAATGATAGAAGCTCGATGTATGAAGAAACTGCTCCACGAACGTCGAACAACATTCCTCCCCTTAGGAAGAAACAAAACCAAAGGTGTATCCATGAAGTCTCCCCAATCATGAAGGGAAGATGTATGAAGAAAACTCATGATGAAAGGAATCTCTGAAAACTGCTCAAGTGTCCCCATGTCGATGCTAAAAGATACCCCTTCCAAAGATGGTAAACTGTGCCATACTGCTGAAAAAGGAACTCCAACATCTAGTGGAGATGAATGTAGAACAATGTCCAAAGACTCATGTGTCTCCTCAAAGAATAAAGAGACCTCCTCCAACTGCTGTACATAAGTATCCACAATCATGTCAACCTCGAAAGAATGATCATGTAGAGAATGAACAAGAGGGTCAGAGTGTGCCCTCGCAACAATCGAAGAAGGATCATCTTCATCAAAGAGAAGATGTATGTCATCAATGATGTTTCCCAAATCTGCAATGTAGGATTCCACAAACAAACCTGCAATATCTGTCATGTAATCATCCCATGAATCTAAAGCTGGAAGACAATGTATATCCTGCTGCACTGAATCACATGAAGGCAAAACTGTCGCACTATCTGCATCATCAGGTGCAATAGGTGATGTGATATCAATATGAGAAGATGAAATACAAGACTCAAGAACGGGGTCACATGTGAGAATCCCCAAATTCAAGTGTCCAAAGTTCTCCTCAAAATCTGAATCATCACAATAAGTGTGATCAACATGTGTAGAATCATCAAATGTGAAATCATCAACAAAATCTGAAAAGGAGTATAACCGAGATGCATGATCAACCACCCCAGTTGCAATGATAGCTCTAGTCTCCATGTCTCTAATAAAAACTGAGTCAGGTGTGAACTCCACAACTCTCTTAGTTGCGCCATGTGTGATTTGATAGATAGAAAGGAGATTGTTTGTCAAGTGGGGTACACACAACACATCATTGAAGGAGTTATCCCCAATGTCAATAGATCCTTTCCCAATCACATCCATGTATGTATGATTGCCCATCAAAATCTGTGGCATGGTGCAAGGCTCAAATGTAGAGAACATAGATTGTGAAGATGCCATATGATGAGAAGCCCCTGAATCTAGAAGCCATCTCTCTAAAGTATGATTTGTTGTAGCACATAGAGCTTGTCCTTTTCTTGTTCCAAAAGAGTGAGTCTTTCCACTTGTAGAAGCCATGAATGCTTGCCCTTTTCCTTTTGAATATGAGGAAGTGGAAGTTGATGAATCATCCTTCTTGTAGACTTTAGGCAAATCAATGTTATGCTTTTTGATGATATGTGTGAGCTCATCAATCTTCTTAGTATGGCAACGATGTTCCTCATGACCAATCTTTTTACAATAAGCACAAGTAGGTCTCTCTCTCTTTGGTGAATTATCTTTCTTGGAAGAAGATGAATCTCCTTGTTGTGGAGAAGATTGTGCTTTATCCTTAGGCTTTGATTGCCATTTCTTCTTGTTTGAGTTGTCCTTTCCTTGATTTCCTTTGTTTCCTTGATTTGCCACCAATGCTTGAGACTTAGAAGAAGTCTTAAGAATGCCCATGCTTATCAACTTTGTTTGTTCCATCATCAACATTTCATTGAAAGCATCAAATGTAGGCATTTTGTAGCTTGAACCCATTGTCATTCTATGAGTTTGGAAACTAGAAACAAATGCTGCATATTCTTGTGGAAGCTTGCCTATCAAGTTGAATATCAATTGAGTATCCTTCTTATCAATGCCACAATCTTTGAGTTGTGCCCTCAACTCATTTGCCTTAGTGACATAATCTTGTATAGTATCAAAGTTCTTGGGATCTAACATGGTGAGATCACTATCAATTTGATATCCCCTAATCTCATCAACTTGACCATACAAGTCTTGAAACTTTTGCCAAGCATCCTTGATTAGAGTACATTTCTCAATATGAAAAATGAGATCCTTTGATACATACTTTCTTAAGGTACCAATTGCCATAATATTTTTAGTGAGCCAATCTAAGTGACCAACTGGATCAGCCTTAGGATCAGCTGGAGCAACAATAGTTCCATCAATGTAATGAGTGAGTCCTTTTTCCATAAGTTTACTCCATGCATCAATTTTCCAAGTAGCATAATTATGTGGAGTTAAGAGAGGAAACTTAGAAGAACCCATAGCAGCAAAAAGGAAAGAACACAAGAGCACAAAAGCACAAGAGACACCCCCCAAATTCAATCAATCAAAGTACCCCCCCAAAAGTGATGATTTTGGCACTTTATACTTAGTGCGATTACAATGAGCCACTTTGCAAAACAAGGCAAAGTGGGCTTATGATGCAAATTTGACAACTTCCCAAATGAGATACAAGAGACTTCAATCAATAGTGCAATGAATCTAACTGAGATTCAAGCAAATATACAAGTACCAAAAGAGCCAAAAATGGCCAAGATCTAAAAGTACAATTTCTACTTACAATGACATCAATCTGATAGCATTATATGAAAGTAGACGAAAAAATACGCACTTTCAAAAAAAACGGCACCTAAAAAGGAGGTCGGATGACCCCAAACGAAGCCTCTGAAGTTGCAAAAACTGGGATTACTCAGGGACAGTCACCAAAAACTGCATTTTTTGAAAAATACGTGCATCAAAATCAAAAAATTCTTTCACCACTGCGGAGAGCACGAAATTCTAGCCCATTTCAAAAAAAATTGCACCCAAAAAGGAGCAAAAATGAGCAAGTTATGGCCATTTGAAGTTGAACTGCAAAATCAAAAATGCAAATGAGAGGGGGTCTAAAAATTTTCAAACCCTGCTGATGTGGCGCTGACGTCAGAAAAACACTGGGTTAAATTTGACGTCCGTATGGCCGTCGCCAAAACTTCGCTGCCTAGCTGGCTGGATGTCCGTACTGTACGGACTGCTGATGTGGCAGGGTGACTGGGCGACTGATGTGGCAGTTCGTACTGTCTATGTGGAGTACGGATTAACTGCGTGGCAATGTACGGAGGTGATGACGTGTCAAGTGTCCACGTGGCGGATGACTGGCGCTGGACGGGTGTACCTGCGGTCTGCGTGGCAGTCTGCGTGGCTTGCCATGTGGCGCTGTCTGACGAGCGGGAGGCGGAGTGGTGGAGCGGCGCCGGAGGGCGTTACAGTCGCTCGGAGCGGAGATGGTGGTTGCCGCGCGGTCCCGAAGCAGAGGAGAACCAGCGGAGGTGGCAGTACCTCGGGGAGCGACGCCGGAGTCCGGGAGGAGGCGGTCGGCGGGGAGCGGTGCGGGAGCCGAGATCGAGGACCGGGAAGCGGACGGGCGCCGCAGACGAGGCGCCAACAGGTACGGGGCAAAGTACGACGCGGCAGACGGAAGGTACGTTGTGGACCTGCAGACCTGCGTAACAGGGACGTACGGAGCACCGAGGGGGTCTGCGGACCCCCCAAAAAATAATTTTTTTTTTTATTTCTTTTCAAATTTTTTTTGCTTTTCAATATTTTTTTTTTTCGATTTTTTTGATTTTTTTTGAAACAATTTTCAGAATAAAGAAAATTTTTTTTTTTTGAAAAAAATAATTAATATTCGAAAAATCCGTATGATTAGCAAAATTGGGGAAAAAAATTTTCCTCACCAAAATAGGCCAACTTTATAACCAAAATTCATGGAAATGGCCTTCCGGACGCAATGGAGAGGTCGGATCTAGTCTAGGACGCCTCCAAATGACGATGCTCCTCAGATCTGCCTCTTGACGTCACAAAAATGCCTCTTCAAGACGAATCAATGAAGCTCCAATAGCTCTGATACCATGTTGGATTTTGCCAAGATCAAGAAGTCATTGAAATGTACATGAAAGAGACATAATATGGGATAAGAATAAACTGTATTCTCATCAATAGAAAATGATCAACAACTGTTCAATAGTTACATACAATGTAGATGAGCCTGCTTATATAGGCAAGGCTAGGGATATGTATGAGCACACAAACATGACATGTGGCTCAATAAGAAACAAGGGTAGGTAGGAAATAGGTGTGGGTAGGTAGGAGAAATAATATAATATTCCACATGAGGTGGATCACCCACCGAAGGTGGAATTATCACTCCACAATAAGTGGATATGATAGTGTAATAACAAGATCAACACCATAAGAGGTGGAATTTCTCCTACACACACTATCCCAATGTGGCACAAACACCCAAGTGTCTCATATCCAAACTACTATGAAATGCATTATCCTAAGTACCAACATTTCTCTTGTAATAAGATGAGATATTTTGCTTCTACATGCCCTGAGAGAATGTCTAGATATGACAAGCATGAAAGAAATGATAGATCTGATAAGTATGATAGATATGAAAAGTATGATAAGAATGATAAGCCCTATCGGAAGTATAGAAATCAAAAGAGATGCTACTATGTTGCTGATGAAGGTGTGAAATATGAAGAATAAAAGAATGGGAATTTAGAAGTTGAATTTGTATTTATTGCTATCAAGGAAGATGATCTGGTCCTAGTGAATCCTACAAGCTGAATTATTAAGGAGAAAGCTTTAACTGCTAAGATTGAAGAGAAAGATGAATGGGTGATTGATAGTGGTTGTTCACATCATATGATAGTTGATAAAAGCAAATTTGTAACTATGGAAAGGTATGATGGTGAAATAGTAAGATTTGGAGATGACAAAGCTTGTGTGATTCGTGGTAGAGGTTCTATATCTTTCAATGGTAAGCATAATATTGATGATGTCTTATATATTGAAGGTTTGAAGCATAATATTTTGCATGTTGGACAGATGGTTGACAAGGGATATGATTTTCAATTCAAGAATGGTAAATACAAGATCCTAAATGCCTCTGCTATAAAGATTCCATCAAGGACTAAGACTAAAGATAATATATTTCACTTGAATGCTGGTGAGAAAAGTTGCTTGATTTCTCAAATTGATGAAAGTTGGTTGTGGCATAGGAGAATGTGTCATGTTAATTTTGACTACATGATAAGGATAAGTTCTACTCAAGCTGTTAGAGATTTGCCTAAGATTGTGAAACCTACTAATCCGATATATAAGGAATGTCATGAGGGAAAGAAAATAGGAACTTCATTCAAGAGTAAGTTGTATTCATCTAATGGATTGCTAGATCTTGTTCATACTGACTTATGTGGTACTACTAGAGTACGAAGCATGCAAGGTGATAGATATTTCATGTTGTTGATTGATGACTATTCAAGGATGACATTGATGAATAATGATGAACTACTAAGGTCCTCACAAGTACTGAGAGGTGGGGGGGGTGAATCAGTACACACAAAAAAAACTACTTCAACACTTTGTCATATCAAAACACAACTAACTGGTTGTCTTCACCACTGAACTTAACCATAGCTATACTGATTAAACAAAAATACTTCAGACATCATTCAATAGATCTCAAACCTTGATAACTACTTCACTAATATAATCATGCATGAGTTTTACCAATAATACCACAACAATTTAACAATGCATGCATATCTAACTTAATCAAAACCACACAATCATCACATGAAAATCTCACAACCCATAACCCACAGATTTTTCACGTGGAAACCCAAATGGGAAAAACCATGGTGGGAATGAATACCCACAAGTTGTTTGTGAACTCTTTTGAAGTCCGCTCTCTTAGAAGCCTAGTCCGGTTACAGACTTTACAATGAAGGTCTTGTTAGGAACCGATCCTATTAGAGATCACCCGGTTAAGGGATGGCTATATACCTTGTTAAAGGTTGAAACCCTATTAGGAGTTACCTAGCTAGAGGATTTAAATAAATCAATAACCTTGAACCACCTGGTTAGAGGATTTACAACAAAGCTTGTTAAAGCTACCCGGTCAATGGATTTACCTTCTATTGAAATGGTTAGAAGACAACAGAAAAAACACCGATTTGATAACAATACTTCTTGCTAAGGTAGATCCTTTTCAGTTCCTCTCTTTTGCAATCACACTCTATAGATTCCTCACTCTAGTTCGGCAAGTATCAAATCTCCAACATGCAGACACAAATACAACTTTTGCCTACCACCGCAATAACAAAACTCATTGACCTTATAGACAACAACTAGGTCGGTAACATAAACACTAAACCCTAAATATTTCAAGTTTACACTTACAAGCGGTCCAATCCTGACCATCCAAACACATTACATAAAATGAAACAATCTAAAACAAATCTCAAGACATTCTGCATCATCCAATCTTCACCGCATCTAAAAATCAATAACCCATCACGCACTCTTCACACACCGCTAAGAAAAACGCTCATTCCTGAGGTAGGCATTTAATGCATTCAATCTTCACGTGCAAGAACCATAAATAAATCCTTCACATGCACACAACTGATGTCGTATCTCGATCCTTATCCTTATTCCTTAACTAACTGGTCACAAAACATCATCGGTTGCACCGCACAAGCCAAACCAGTAACCCTAGAGATGAATTGAGACTACCAACCGGTAGTCACACTTAGTGAACCCCGACACCGGTCCACTCCATCTTGGTTGACTGTAATTGCTTCCGATCTTCATACCAGTTCATACCAGTTCACCTACTTGAGCACTTATTGACATCAATGACAACATAGATTATCACCGCTTCATCATATGCCAACAATCTCCTCGTTTGGCATTGAAGGAAATACTCAGTGTATCATTGCTCAGTATCTGCACCATTCTCAATAACATATACTGGTTCAACTTACAAGATCACCACCACCACCTGGACTGGTTAGTGTGCACTTTGCTCAATCACTTCTCACACCACTTATTTCATCTCCCCTTT